>NC_064626.1:1033722227-1034025258 GCF_023864275.1 Schistocerca cancellata
TATTTGAAATACTTTCAAACACTGAAGGAAAAATATTAAAAGAGACCCACCGTGGACAGTATGTTCGCTTCGACATCTCAGAGTAACAATGATGGCATGCAGGTATCTTACAACATCTCAGAAAGCCACACACTATCATTGTTGTTGTTGTGGTCTACAGACCAGAGACTGGTTTGATGCAGCTCTCCCCGCTACTTTGTCCTGTGCAAGCTTCTTCATCTCCCAATACCTACCGAAACCTACATCCTTATGAATCTGTTAGTTGTATTCATCTCTTGGTCTCCCTCTACGATTTTTACCCTCCACACTGCCCTCCAGTACTAAATTGGTGATCCTTGATGCCTCAGAATATGAACGACGAACCGATCCCTTCTTCTGGTCAAATTGTGCCACAAATTTCTCTTCTCCCCAATTCTGTTCAATACCTCCTCATTAGTTATGTGGTCTATCCATTTAATATTCAGCATTCTTTGTACAGAAAGCAGATGGCAGTTATAAGAGTCGAGGGACATGAAAGGGAAGCAGTGGTTTGGAAGGGAGTGAGACAGGATTGTAGCATATCCCTGATGCTATTCAATCTGTATATTGAGCAAGCAGTAAAGGAAACAAAAGAAAAATTCGGAGTAGGAATTAAAATCCATGGAGAAGAAATAAAAACTTTGAGGTTCGCCAATGAATTGTAATTCTGTCAGAGACAGCAAAGGACTTGGAAGAGCAGTTGAACGGAATGGACAGTGTCTTGAAAGGAGGATATAAGATGAACATCAAAAAAAGCAAAACGAGAATAACAGAATCGGGGAGAAGAGTAATTTGTGGCACAACTTGACTAGAAGAAGGGATCGGTTGGTAGGACATGTTCTAAGGCATCAAGGGATCACCAATTTAGTACTGGAGGGCAGCGTGGAGGGTAAAAATTGTAGAGGGAGACCAAGAGATGAATACATTAAGCAGATTCAGAAGGATGTAGGATGCAGTAGGTACTGGGAGATGAAGAAGCTTGCACAGGATAGAGTAGCATGGAGAGCTGCATCAAACCAGTCTCAGGAATGAAGACCACAACAACAACAACATTCTTGTGTAGCACCACATTTTGAAAGCTTCTATTCTCTTCTTGTCTAAACTATTTATCGTCCACGTTTCACTTCCATACATGTCTACACTCCATACAAATACTTTCAGAAACGACTTCCTGACACTTAAATCTATACTCGATGTTAACAAATTTCTCTTCTTCAGAAACGCTTTCCTTGCCATTGTAAATAGCGTTTAGTTCCCAGTATTTTACCCCTGCCACCTTCAGAATTTGAAAGAGAGTATTCCAGTAAACATTGTCGAAAGCTTTCTCTAAGTCTACAAATGCTAGAAACGTAGGTTTGCTTTTCCTTAATCTATTTTCTAATATAAATCGTAGGGTCAGTATTGCCTCACATGTTGCAACATTTCTACGGAATTCAAACTGATCTTCCCCGAGGTCGGCTTCTGTCAGTTTTTCCATTCGTCTGTAAAGAATTCGCGATAGTATTTTGCAGCTGTGGCTTATTAAACTGATAGTTCTGTAATTTTCACATCTGTCAACACCTGCTTTCTTTGTGATTGGAATTATTACATTCCTCTTGAAGTCTGAGGGTATTTCGCCTGTCTCATACATCTTGCTCACCACATGGCAGAGTTTTGTCAGGACTGGCTCTCCCAAGGCCGTCAGTAGTTCCAATGGAATGTTGTCTACTCCGGGGGCCTTGTTTCGACTTAGGTCTTTCAGTGCTCTGTCAAACTCTTCACGCAGTTTCATATCTCCCATTTCATCTTCATCTACATCCTCTTCCATTTCCACAATATTGTCCTCAAGTACATCGCCCTTGTATAGCCCCTCTATAACTCCTTTCACCTATCTGCTTTCCCTTCTTTGCTTAGAACTGTGTTGCCATCAAAGCTCTTGATATTCATGCAAGTGGTTCTCCTTTCTCCAAAGGTCTCTTTTAATTTTGCTGCAGGCAGTATCTATCTTACCCCTAGTGAGATAAGCCTCTACATCCTTACATTTGTCCTCTAGCCGTCCCTGCTTAGCCATTTTGCACTTCCTTTTGATAACATTTTTGAGACGTTTGTATTCCTTTTTGCCTGCTTCATTTACTGCATTTTTATATTTTCTCCTTTCATCAATTAAATTCAATATTTCTTCTGTCACCCAAGGGTTTCTACTAGTCCTCGTCTTTTTACCTATTTGATCCTCTGCTGCCTTCACTACTTCATCCCTCAGAGCTACCCATTCGTCTTCTACTGTATTTCTTTCCCCCATTCCTGTCAATTGTTCCCTTATGCTGTCCCTGAAACTCTGTACACCCTTTGGTTCTTTCAGTTTATCCAGGTCCCATCTCCTTAAATTCCCACCTTTTTGCAGTTTCTTCAGTTTTAATCTACAGTTCATAACCAATAGATTGTGGCCAGAGTCCACATCTGCCTCTGGAAATGTTATACAATTTAAAACCTGGTTCCTAAATCTCTGTCTTACCATTATATAATGTATCTGAAACCTTCCAGTATCTCCAGGCTTCTTCCATGTATACAACCTTCTTTCATGATTATTGAACCAAGTGCTAGCTATGATCAAGTTAAGCTCTGTGCAAACTTCTACCAGGCGGTTTCCTCTTTCATTCCTTACCGCCATTCCATATTCACCTACTACGTTTCCTTCTCTTCCTTTTCCTACTGATGAATTCCAGTCACCCATGACTATTAAATTTTCGTCTCCCTTCACTATCTGAATAATATATTTTATCTCATCATACATTTCATCAATCTCTTCGTCATCTGCAGAGCTAGTTGGCATATAAACTTGTACTACTGTGGTAGGCGTGGGTTTCGTATCTATCTTGGCCACAATACTGCGTTCACTATGCTGTTTGTAGTAGCTTACCCGCATTCCTATTTTTTATTCATTATTAAACCTACTCCTGCATTACCCCTATTTGATTTTGTATTTATAACTCTGTATTCACCTGAGCAGAAGTCTTGTTCCTCCTGCCACCGAACTTCACTAATTCCCACTATATCTAACGTTAACCTATCCATTTACCTTTTTAAATTTTCTAACCTACCTGCCAGATTAAAGGATCTGACATTCCACGCTCCGATCCGTAGAACGCCAGTTTTCTTTCTCCTGATAACAATGCCCTCCTGAGTAGTCCCCGCCCGGAGATCCGAATGGGTTACTATTTTATCTCCGGAATATTTTACCCAAGACGACGCCATCATCATTTAATCATACAGTAAAGCTGCATGCCCTCGGGAAAAATTACGGCCGTAGTTTCCACTCGCTTTCAGATACCCCTCCGTTTTGGTTGCACCTACGGTATGGCTATCTGTATCGTTAAGGCACGCAAGCCTCCCCACCAACGGCAAGGTCTATGGTTCATGTTTGGTGGCGGGGGGGAGGGGGGGGGTTTACCTGATAAAGAAGCATTATTAGTGGCATGTTTTGGATTTGTTATGGACGAAGAAATCCATGAAGAGCTGCTTTTCGCAAAAACTTTGTAAACGGACACTAAAGGCGAATCAATATTTAATGTCCTGAGTGATTTTTTAAGGAAAAATCGATTCCATTTACAAACATTAATTTGGTGGTAGCAGATGGAGCTCCTGCCACGTTCAAGCGACTTCGTGGGTTTATACGCCATCTTAAAAGAATGATAACCAGGACTAACTAGACTGTGTCACCCACCGACAACACCTTGTAGCGAAAAATTTGTATCATAAATTTCACCAATCGCTTCAATTTGTGATTAACGGAGTTAACAAAATAAGAAGCAATGCGTCGAATACTCGTTTATTTGCACTATTACTCTTACATACTGAAGTACGCTGGTTGTCGAAAGGTGCATGTTTATCAAGATTTTACTCACTTTTTGAATCAATTATAGAATTTCTGGAAACTAGAGATCCAAATTTAAAAGAAAATCTGATCAAGTTTAAAGCAGACATTGCATATTTGACAGATTTGTTCAACAAATTTAATGAAGTTAACTTGCAGTTACAAGAGGACAGCCTAAATTTAATAAAAATGAAGGGTGTAATTTCGGCTTTTCTTGGTAAATTGAAATTTATCAAGCAAAATATTAGTCGGCACGAATGCTCCCAGGTTCCAAACTTGTCACATGCAGAATGTCTTGATGAGGGTATTCAGACATATGCTTAACAAATTACCCTGCATGATGACTTCAAAAATAGATTTGAAAATATTCTGAGAATGGAAATACCACCATGGCTCATAAATCCGTTTGATGAATAGGAAGTGGCGAATGGGGTATTACTTGAGCTTAACACCAATGAGGAGCTGAAGGTGAAATTTAAGAACGGCTATCAAACATTTTGGCTGCAGGCAGAAATACCCGAAAAATATCATGGGCTGTGGGAAACAGCGAGAAAATTTTTGATAGCGTTCCTCTCGTCATATCTTGTCGAAAAAAGGTTTAGTTGCCAACCTATTAACAAAAAAAAGGAGCAGATTGAACATCACAGAACGGGGAGATTTGAGGTTATTCCTTACAAAACTGAAGCCAAATACTAAAAATTTGCTGTCAATTCAAGTAGATTCTTCTCATTAAAATTATGACTTTTTAAATTGTTTGTTGATATTTTGTCTATTGTTGTTTAGTACGTTATCAACGTTTATTTGTTATGGTATTAAGTATATAATCATAAGTATTATTTTATTAAATAGGACACAAGAAAATGTGCTATTTTTCTTTTTATTTTTACCACTCCGAATTTAGTGTTGGGACTCGACTGTGATATTTTTAGGAGTTTTGGGAATATAGTAGGTGGAAATGTAGCAGCAGGGGGTCTACTGAAAAAAGTAAAACTTTGAAAGTGGTCTACGAGGAAAAAAGTTTGGGAACCTCTACCTCTGGCCTAACCCAACGCGAGATTTTCTAGGGACGTTGCTCTTGCACGTACTGGGAATGAATCTTGGTTGGTATTACTTTTGAACAAAACTAAACTGTTCACAGCTGAAATGTGAACATTCCGAAGAAGTATCTCAATGGCCACCTTCGGGATTGGTAGTCTTGTCTTTGCAGAGTTTGTCCAGCACGTCCACCCCACATTTTGTTAGGTTTTAGAATTCAACAATCTCTGGGATGCTTGACTTATCGCTTATTGTTCCATTGTGGTGCATTGTTAACATTACGGTAACATTTTTGTTCTCTTTAGGGGTGAAAGAAACCAAAATTTTGTTGTCATGATAGACGGACTGTTCAGTTCCATCTGCGACCGTTGACAACATGGATAGTGGTATTTCACGCTTATTTTTACGTAGTGTACCGACTAACGTAAGTTTTCTCTCAAGACAGTTTCTCTGCCAACTCAGGTGAAGTGAACCATTTATCAATTGTCACATTTCGAGTGCTCCCTGTCTCTGAGTCAGTGAGTCTAAGAATATACTGAGTCGGTATGGCTAAACCATCCTTTCTGTTTGTTCGCTATTTTCCAATGTATGGGACGCCTGAAATGAAATAGGACGCTCTGGTGTCGGACGATGAAACTGGACTGTACTTAACAGGTTTTGATGGTATAAACATTCTGAAGGTACACTGACCATGGAAACAGTAATGTTCTATCCACTTCAAATACTCAGAGGGGCTATAATACTGCAAACAATGACTTACAAGAGTATCTTATATTTTCCAAAAAGCAGCAAATTTATCTGTTGCCTTCCTCAAATCCCCATTACTTTTACCATCGAATTTCAAATTCTGTAGAAGGAATGTAACTCTTGTCTGCGACAAAGCACAACTAAAGATCGGTGCTCCGTACATCTCGGAAAACATATCTTGGCATAAGCCAGAATCTTTCAAGACACTGGTCATGAATTGGAAACTAACGAAAGCTTTTTTTTATCTCAGTTATGTCTGTCGGATGTATGCTGGGGTCACTGTATGAGTGTCCTATTTCGTTATTAGTATGGCGAACGCGTTTTCTATAATTTCAACTCTTTTAAAAAGTAATAATAATGTTTTATCGTCTGTAATACCTTGTGCCTTCCCTTTAGGTCCAGGCAGGTGAGTAATCTCATTTTAAGAAGGATTCGTGAATATTTTTAACGTAAAGGTTCGTCGGTTCAGATTGTTTGCTCGTCCATACCTAACTTTTATTTTCTGTTCCTTCTTCTTCACTCCTACATCTTTCACCCACTTCATCAGAGTCGAAAATATTTTCTTGTATATCTTCTTCTTCCATACCACTGTTCATAAGATTTCCATCGTCAGATTCTGAGACAGACCATTCGAGGTCAGGGTCACTGTCCTCTTGGGTCTGAAGGATCCTCCTGGCGATGTAACTCAGCTAGAACTGCCTCAGTTGTATGTAACTGTTGTATCCAAGCCATTTTCGTATCAAAACTGTGAAAAAGATTCATAGCAAAATTCTTAACATTACTGGTACAGCCGTGTCGGATACAACCCGGATAACACGTAGCAAGCCAAGGCCACTTACACGATAACTAAAATCACTCCAACAGCCATCGCACGACTGGCTAGTAGGGTTCCTGGCTGGCTCGACTTCTGCACTGATCGGGCAGAGTAGAGTAGAGCGAAACTGATCCGTTGGGTCGGATTTGACCCGCACGGTACCGGGTGAGGGTTAAGTTCTCCAACATCGTAAAGAAGTTTCTTTGCGGACAGAAAAGTATATATTCCCTACCGTTACCCCATAAAAAGAGAACTAGATGCTTCCGACGATGTACTCTCATTACCAAGCATCAGTGTGGTGGTGAGTGAAATACTTTGCGGAAGTCAAGGACTTTTGCATTTGCCAGCTTATGTTGATTCACAGCTTTCAGGGTGTCATTTGAGAAAAGCAAGAGTTGGATTTACAAGTCCAGTGTTTTTTAAATCCGTGTTGGTTGGTTTTGAGGAGGCCATTCTGTCTCTAGCTATCTTGGTTTTTTTGGAGAACAAAATAAGTTTCTACGACAGGTGGATGATAGTGATACTGGACAGTAGTTTTTGGTTCACATGTGCCGCCCCTCTTGTAGTGCTGTAGTGCTTTCTTTGAACCACCAACCCTACTTTTTTGTTTGAGAATCTATTGTACATTACAGTTAAATGAAAGGCTGACTCAGCTGCAATTTCTGTATAGAAACTTATAGGGATTCCGTCGGACCCTGGAGTCTTGTTCAATTTCAGCAGTTTCTCATAATCACTGTGCTGGAAGATTCAAAGTGGGGTGATATTCCTGGTTCTTGTACAGAATCATTTAAAAATTATGGTTCAAATGGCTCTGAGCACTATGGGACTCAACTTCTGAGGTCATTAGTCCCCTAGAACTTAGAACTAGTTAAACCGAACTAACCTAAGGACATCACACACATCCATGCCCGAGGCAGGATTCGAACCTGCGACCGTAGCGGTCTCGCGGTTCCAGACTGCAGCGCCTAGAACCGCACGGCCACTTCGGCCGGCTTTAAAAATTAAGTTGAATATTTCTACTTTTATTTCTACAACAGTCTGTGCCAGTAATGAGGCATCACCAGTGGTGATAATCAAGAAAGGTAATGGTATTATCTGTTCACTGGAAGAAGACATGAAAATACAGTAGGTTTATGATGTGTTACCCAAAATATCCGAGAACATCCCCACAAAAATCAGGAAACTTACCTTACATCCTAATTTCACTGTCACCTTCAAGCTAGTATCGTCATGCTTGAATGCACCACTTCCAGCAATTTTCCTACAGCATTGCTGGAAGTATGTAGGCCAAATCATATTCAAACAGTTGTGATCTAGTGGCCAATCAAGAAACAGTCCTGTGTTTCGGAACAATTGAGAATATCTTTTTTTTTTAATTTTTTTGGCCACAGCTTGCTATGGTGATAGTTTGTTCAGTAGATATTTCCAAGATAATGCTAAACACATTAAATACAACCAGCTGGGTTGGTATATATGACACAATTTATAAACTTAAAATGAAATTTATTGACTTTCTTCAAGATCTCACAAACATAATTCTTCTGAGTGGGGTATAGCAAAAGGTCCAATAAACACAATTGAACCGTACAGTCGAGTTATTCAATGTGAAATACTAGAGAGAATCTATGACAGCTCTTTTTTCTCTGTATGGGGACGAACTCCATCGCCAGTCACTAGGTGCTCCAATATTTTTAATTCTTGGGCGATGAAGAGAGACTTTTTTGTATTCGGGTGGATGCCTGTGGTCTTACTCCAACTCAAAACAGTTATTAGGTGGCTTACACATTCTTCAAATGTCTTCGAAAAAATGACAATGCCATGCATATAATGAGAGACATGTCATCGATTTAAGGAGTCGCAGCAGGTTGTCCATAATACGTTCAAAGGTGGCTGAAGCATTACATAACCCAACCGGCATATCTTTGAAATCACAGAGGTGGCAAGATGTTATGTAGGCAGTCTTTTCTCGGTCAGCTTTGCCAACCTCGATTTGCCAGTAGCCTATTTGCATGTCTACAGCTGAGAAATACTTTGCTACACGGCAATGCGTAGACATCTCTTTTGTGGTTTAGTTCAAACCTCGATAGTCGACGCAGAATCGCCCTGTGTCGTCCTTGTTGAGAAGGACCACAGGAGAGAACCAAACGACTCTCTGAAGTTTCAATGATGTCATCTTGCAGCATCTAATCCATTTCCTCCCGGCGTTTTGTCTCGTTCAGTCGGAAAAACGCTATACAAGCGCTAGCTATTCGGTGGATGATCCCCAGTGTTGATACAGTGTTTTACCGTAGGCCGTCTGGTCTGTCTTTTCTCCTCTTCAGCACTGAAAGCACCTGGAAATAACCGCAGAATGACTAACAGTCGCTGACGTTGTTCCTTGGTCGGGAGAGATCCTGCTGGCAGTTCGGCAGTAGCTTCATCCACTGCATGGAGCACAAATCTTCATTGATATCACTGAGGTACCCAACCTGGACTGGTTCAGCTGTTCCCACGTGTATACTTTTAGAGATGACTTGTGGCTGCTCATGACAGTGATTCTAAGTTCTCCTTGACCACCTCCAATGCTTATGATCGCAGCTGATATGTAGACTTCTCTTTTGAGCCCGAGTAGTTATTGCAATAACAACAGCTTCACAATTTAACTGAGCTTCTAGATCGGCGAATGGAACTCACCTCACTGTTGATGGCACAATAACAATATCTTTAATTGCAGACAGATGCCCAGACCATCATTGTCACTAGTGCTTGTTGGAATAGCTTCGTCAGTATGAAGCTCTTATCTTCCTCAGTCTATGATCGCTTACGGTGAGTACAAGAAGTCCCATCTGAGAATAATATTTTAACACCCGCTTCTGTAGCCGAGGTCATTAACGCACGTCAAGTAATCCGATTCAAATCCTGGTGATGAATGAAATTTCCACTGACAGTGTTTGTCTGGCAAGGGGAGGAGAGATGGCGGCGTAATGTTGCTGATCACCAATCTTTGCGCCAATGCCCTAGATTAAATAGTAAACTTCTCTGCAGCAGCCGGCCGATGTGGCCGAGCGGTTCTAGGCGCTTCAGTCTGGAACCGCGCGACCGCTACGGTCGCAGGTTCGAATCCTGCCTCGGGCATGGATGTGTGTGATATCCTTAGGTTAGTTAGGTTTAAGTAGTTCTAAGTTCTAGGGGACTGATGACCTCAGCAGTTAAGTCCCATAGGGCTCAGAGCCATTTGAACCATTTGAGCCATGACACAACTCTCACGTATCCACGAGGAAATGGGCCAAGGTGCGTGGAAGAAGTATACCTTTCCGGCAGGTGGGTGAATCCACCCCGTGGGATATCCCAGCCAACAAGGCCATATGACATTTACATTTTTACATTATGATTATCATCTGTTAAAACGACAAATTCGAAGTGCTTTGTTGTGTCATTACAGTTATTCTTGCAACAAATGTTTCTGTCGGCTGGAAATATTTCCCATTTGCGTCCTTCAACGCAATCGCTTTTGCTTTGCAGAACATAGTCATCTTTAGCTGCTGACGATAAGCATTCGACATAATTGAAAAAGAAGCCCCTGAGTCGACTACAGCCTGGACAGGCTGGCCGTTGATAATGATGTCGATGTGATATCGCATATATTGGCCTGTCCGGAAAAGTTCGGCGCACGAATTGTCAATTTTTGAAGTTTTATTCAAACTGCAGGTAGGCAGTAGAGGCCAACCCAACCGATGTTCTAATCAAGTAGGCTGCTGGACGGTTTTGTTAATATTACGATGACAAAACGCTCCTGTTCAAATGGCTATGAGCACTATGGGACTTAACTGCTGTGGTCATCAGTCCCCTAGAACTTAGAACTACTTAAACCTAACTAACCTAAGGACATCACACACATTCATGCCCGAAGCAGGATTCGAACCTGCGACCGTAGCGGTCTCGCGGGTCCAGACTATAGCACCTAGAACCGCTCGGCTACCGCGGGCGGCAAAAATCCTCCGGCCTGACGGGGTTTGTGACGCCAGTCAACAGTCGAGTGCATGAGACCGCTGACGCAGTGTGAACAAGATTGAAGTAATACTTTGTAACTTCGTTCCTTGCGTTCTACCGATAAACTCACACGTTGCAAATTTAACTGGACCTAGCAACCTGTGCTCGGGGCAGGGCGAGCTAGGAAAAGCTTTCAGGACAAGTAATAGGAAGCAAACTTACTCATCCCCCTCCAGTAGGACTATATCAGAAGAATAGCTATAAGGGTGTAAATAATCGAGTTTAGGGGCTCAGAGCATTCAGTTGTGCCACCATTCTGTCTGCATTTTGACCAGAGAGAATGACGGGCTTTTGACTGTCAGAGAAATCACGACCCACAATTGGTGAATTAGACCGGCTGACAACCTACACGCTGTTTGACTCTTCGAACAGTGGCGAGGTGTGCCTACCTGGGGCGTAGCGGTCGCGACACTTGGAAAACTTTATCGATGCGGGGAGCTGACGCGCGGCCAGCATCAGCCCTCTGAGGTACTTCGGCCAACGGTCAGTAAATTGTCTACGATCCGGGATCCCTCTAGCAGAGGTGCGCTCTCATTGCCTCCTAGTCATCTAGACGTCATCGGCCATCGCCTCTTAGTGGAGCCCTGGGGGGGAGTGGCATTGCTGCTAGGCAATGGACGTCTGGTGTCGGCTACTGCACCCAAGCGCACGACATGAGGACCACGAGTAAGCGTGGGTGTGTGTAGCTGGCAAGACTCTAGAGGACCTGGGCGGCCTCCGCTCGTTCTGCACCGGTAGTGTCTCGCAAGGCGGCGCCTGCTGGTGGGCTGCTAGGCGCCGCAACCCACAACAATGGATATCACCAATGGATCGGGGCTTCAGCGCATTCTGCGATCGGCTGCCTTTGCGAGCACACCCAATGTTGCTACGAGGACAGTCGGAGTGCTGTATAAGGCTGCTAGAATAAACGCGTGTCAATACTACCACTGTTTAACTATACGCCCCTGTGTAAATCTGCCCTCTCCCTGACCCATCCTGCTGCGTAGCAGCCTGTAATAGGCTGGGTCGTTACACTGATAACTGCCGTCCATGGAGGATTTTCATTTGTGGCAGCTCCACCTCCATATATGGTCGCTTCTCTTAGTTTTTCTGAATTCAGCAACTATGCGCGCGGTTGGTACCTCTGTACAGTGACGGGAAACGATTTCAGTGTTTTCGGGAGAAACCTCGTCCAGGGTACAGTGATGAGATTCGTTCCACAGGTCGACCATAATCATCTGCAGCTGAATGACGTGAAGAACTGTTGTGATGGTCGACGTCTTGTAGCGTAATACAATACTGGCCATTAAAGTGGCTACACCAAGAAGAAATGCAGATGATAAACGGGTATTCATTGGACAAATATATTATACTACAACTGGCATGTGATTACATTTTCACGCAATTTGGGTGCATAGATCCTGAGAAATCAGTACCCAGAGCCGAGGGTCTAGGGCGCTGCAGTCATAGACTGTGCGGCTGATCCCGGCGGAGGTTCGAGTCCTCCCTCGGGCATGAGTGTGTGTGTTTGTCCTTATGATAATTTAGGTTAATTAGTGTGTAAGCTTAGGGACTGATGACCTTAGCAGTTAAGTCCCATAATATTTCACACACCTTTGAACATTTTTGAAATCAGTACCCAGAACAACCACCATAATAACGACCTTGATACGCCTGGGCATTGAGTCAAACAGAGCTTGGGTGGCGTGTACAGGTACAGCTGCCCATGCAGCTTCAACGTGATACCACAGTTCGAGTAGTGACTGGCTATTGTGACGAGCCATTTGCTCGGCCACCATTGACCAGACGTTTTCAGTTGGTGAGGGATCTGGAAAATGTGCTGGCCAGGGCAGCAGTCGGATCATTTTATGTATTCAGAAAGGCCCATAGAGGACCTGCAACATGCGGTCGTGCATTGTCCTGCTGAAATGTAGGGTTTTGCAGGGATCGAATGAAGGGTAGAGCCACGGGTCGTAAAACATCTGAAATGTAGCGTCCACTGTTCAAAGTGCCGTCATTGCGAACAAGAGGTGACCGAGACGTGTAACCAAAGGCACCCCATACCATCACGCCGGGTGATACGCCAGTATGGCGATGACGAATATACGCTTCCAATGTGCGTTCACCGCGATGTCTCCAAACACGGATGCGATCATCATGATGCTGTAAACAGAACCTCGATTCATCCGAAAAAATAAAATGTCGTTTTGCCATTCGAACACCCAGGTTCGTCGTTGAGTACACCATCGCAAGCGCTCCTGTCTGTGATGCAGCGTCAAGGGTAATCGCAGCCATGGTCTCCGAGCTGATAGTCCATGCTGCTGCAAACGTCGTAGAACTGTTCGTGCAGATGGTTGTTGTCTTGCAAACGTCCCCATCTGTTGACTCAGGGATCGAGACGTGGCTGCACGATCCGTTACAGCCCTGTGGATAAGATGCCTGTCATCTCAACTGCTAGTGATACGAGGCCGTTGGGATGCAGCACGGCGTTCCGTATTACCCTCCTGAACCCACCGATTCCATATTCTGCTAACAGTCATTGGATCTCGACAAACACGAGCATCAATGTCGCGATACGATAAACTGCAATCGCGATAGGCTACAATCCGACCTTTATCAAAGTCGGAAACGTGATGGTACGCATTTCTCCTCCTTACACGAGGCATCGCAACAACGTTTCACTAGGCAACGCCAGTCAACTGCTGTTTGTGTATGAGAAATCGGTTGGAAACTTCCCTCATCGCAGCACGTTGTAGGTGTCGCCCCCGGCGCCAACCTTGTGCGAATGCTCTGAGAGGCTAATCACTTGCATATCACAGCATCTTCTTCCTATCGATTAAATTTCGCATCTGCAGCACGTCATCTTCGTGGTGTAGCAATTTTAATGGCCAGTAGTGTAATTGCCTAATACTCATCTTCTTTCTCTGCAGTAGTGTACAACACGTCAGTTGACTGAGAATGCCGGCGCTCATTTCCTCTCACGTCTGTTACGTGCACCATGTGCCCAGTTTTTGACACTGCCTAAAGCAAAAGTACTTTTCTTCCAAGCAAGCAGTTGTGGTGTGGCTTTGCCAAGGGGAGCTCTAAACACAATAATTATCGCTGTCATTTTTTGTCCTATCTTTGGGAGTTCGTGCACCCAGATACACGTCATTACTTATTCTTCAAAAACGTAACTGTAAAAGCTCATATCAGCCGTAGCTTGAGAAATGAAAGAATGCAATACCGGAACCAAACCATGTAACACTGGTAGAATGTTTTTTTTTCAGCTTCAGAGCAGACATACCAGTAAAATAACTATTTATTTCCCAGTGTCTATGAAGTGCCTGTACATCTCTTGAATTTGTACTCAAGAGGTGTGCAGGCACTTCTTAGACACCCTGTAGATGAATAACCCTAAATATTTGTAGTTGTAGAATGATTTACCGATGACATCAACACGTTCTAGTTGGTATAATAATCATCACGAAGCGAAACTCAGAAAATTCTTGTACATACTCTGTTTTTATTTCTGACCTTCCGAACGTAACTGAGCCCAACACAATGCAAATGCGATACGACTGTCGTTTATACGTTCTTGCTCTCTTTACAAACATGATGCTTTTGTTCCATTTTGCAACAGTTATTTCTGCTGCTCTCACAGAAGCCAGTTTTCGTCTCCATTGAAGCTCCATCGGGAGTCTGGGAGAGTGGAGAGTACTGACGTCTTGACTTCCCCCGCTTATCGGCAGGCAATCAATCTGCCATTAGGGTAATGGTCGCCGTGCGCAGCGCTTAAGACGGCGCGGCCAGCCACCTCGCGAGTATTACGCGATGGGGCGCCCACTGCTCTTCTTCGTGCTCGGCTGGGGGCTGGTCTCCGTGACCGCTGATATCGACTCCGCAGGTGAGTCAGCGGTCGTATTTGTGTGAAAAATTGCCTACATACGCTCAAGGGTGGCAGGAAGCAGCCGGTGCTATGTGCTGACTCTCGTCGCTCACAAATTATTTACGACACTTTACCCCTCTCGTTTTGTAGCGGAGAACAGTTTTGCGGTCTCAGGCGCAGCAGTCTCGTAAACTGATGTATTCATTTTGTTGTATATCCTTAGGTTGCGGAGTAAGTCATACACTCTACGCCCCTTATCAGTTGTGTCCCACTCATCTTGACGTGTACCCATCCGCCAGAGTATAAGTTGGCGCTTGGCTTGTATATGTTCACGGATAGTTATAATACTTGTGCCCGGATAAGCTAGTCAAACTAACTTCGACATAAACTGGAGACGCCAAGGCGGCGCTCGCAACCCGGTGATGTGCAGGTTAGGACACGCCATGATTATCGATAGAAGTGAAACAAGCTTTGTTATGGTATTATGGAGACCAAGAAGCGGACCATGCTGTGATATGCAAAACCCGTAAAAAGTTCAAACACAGTCTTTATATAACACGGTGCTACCTGTATTTCTGGAATAAAAAGAGAGCTCGAGGCAGATTTCATGGTGGTGAAAACACAAATAATATCTGAGGTGCAGTGTCAAACACTTCTGAAAGTAACCTGTGCCTTTCACAATTGGTGAGACAGAACACACTGCGTATGAGCTTACGAGTACTTTAATACTACATCTCCCATCACCTCCTACTCGTAAACATTTTGTAGACAGTTAAATGCTGAAAAAAATTTTAGTTCTGGCGTGGTATATATCCCAAGGGATGGTATTATGTCTAAGAGGTTCAGATAGAAAAAGATCTCCTCTGCAGAAGTAGGGCCGGAATTACAAGAGGCGGAGCCCAAGTGCTTTTTGTGTTCAACCCCTTCTGTCCCCTCCCCCGAGCACCATCGCTCGTCCTTTTTCATTAAATGGTGTCAAAATTTCACCTGTTAATGTTAATATTACCGATCTGGCAGTTCAAATGTCCAGTTTCGTGCTTAGAAAAACATATGTTATGGATCTTTCAGCCTGACCAATATCTTTCTTTTTCCTTCAATTGTTTGTTTCTTATTTTGTGTACCATTTAGTTTGTTCGTGCCGCTCATAGTATTGGATACTTTTTAAGCAAGGCTAATAGTAAACATTCCTGAAGACGGCAGCTGAGAACCAAAGCAATGTCAGTTTGTATACTATTCGATGCAAAAGGTAACTATACAGTAGTTCCGGCTAGCAACATTAACAATCATGAACCAAACGCTTCAGCAAGTGGCACATAGAAGGTCAATGTAATTGCTCAGTAGTTCCAGTTATATAACAATATAGTACCAGGTTAGATTGAGAGATTGCGGAGTAATACCGAACACATCAAAAACTGTTGAATACAGTGCACTAACTGAGAAATATTGTGCATTTTGTCAATAATCTTGCCAGTCGCTCACATTTATCGTTGAAGTACAGTCTCTCGGCTTTTTTGCGTTCAGTGTTCCATTTATCAACTAAAAAGAGTTCAAATTGAGAAGAAAGATTATACACATTATTATACAAATGACTGGTGACATTATATAATTTTGGGACACATGAATAGAGCGTACCTACACAGCTACGAGAGTGGTCGTCTTGTTTTTTTAGTTGCCAAACATAGGGCATTTATTTGTAGTTCAGCCCCAGTTTTCTGAAGACTTTTCGTGAGGGAATTTTTGACGCTCCCCAATTTTCCATCTAATTTTTTTCCTTCTTCTTGAGAGGACATAGAACAGTTATCACAGAAACAATACCTTGATCGTTCAAAATTTCGAACCAGACTAAATAATGCACTTGTATTGAGCAGGGTAGGGGGAACTATAATAATATTGTACAATATCGTACAGTAATATTAGCAGCCTATTTTTCACATCCCACCAGGTGAAACCGGGCTGGTCCCCATGTCCCGCTTCAGTTACACGACTCGCAGGCATTTGAATACGTTCGCACTATTTGATGGCTTACGCTAGACAGGAAAAGTATCCAGACATCACACCGCCCCCCGACACCAAAATCGCCAAATCCGTAGTAACAAGGCTGACCCCGCGTTGAAGTGCGATACATGCCCAAAGAAAATTGTGATGAATATTAACCGCCTAGGACCCGTATTAGAGAACCGCTGCGGTTGCAGGTTCGAATCCTGCCCCAGGCGTGGATGTGTGTGATGTCCTTAGGTTAGTTGGGTTTAAGCAGCTCTAAGTTCTAGGGGAGTGATGACCACAGCAGTTGAGTCCCATAGTGCTCAGAGCCATTTGAACCATTTTGAACCGTATTAGAGACAGTGTTGCTGGTGCGTCTTAATGTTCACATATTTCTTGTAATCAATCTTTTTATTTGTCTTTTCTGTACCGAAGCCTGTCGAAAATTCAAGTGCCGATCGAAGTCTCTCGGCGCTTCCTTTCCTCCCGGAGCTCTATGACCGGGTCTATCTGGCCCATGCCTATATTGGGCTCTGTGTAGGACAATGGTGACTGCGTAAATAAACGAGGAGAAAGTTTGTGTGTGTGTGTGTGTATGTATGGGTACGGGTGTGAATGGATCTTATGAGGTCCTCTTGGTGAAGGGAGTCCTACATGTTGGTTAGGAGTTGGAAACAGTCAGTTAAAAAAATTAAAGGTTAATTACGAAATGTATGGTGGCGACTATGGCAACTAGGGCAGACGCTGAACTGTCGTATCGAAACGAACGCCGAGAGCTGAACAGATAGTCTACCGGTCTGTACTGTACTGCCAGCAGCCATATGGCTTCTGGCGGTTTCTTGTCCAGGTGGATGGTTGCCTGTATGTTGCGGCCTCTCAGTCTCTCTGTAAATTTTTAATATGCATAATTTTTATTTTTTTCTCTTGAAGCGACCAGTAACTTAAGAGGTTCCGGCAGTCATGGATGTAGCTCAACTGCGCCCACTCTAGAAAAGAGTCTTCAGAAGTTGAACTTACATCCAGCCCCCATGTGTTAATTCAGTATTAGTTTGATAAAAGCTAGAATATGAAATGGAAACTGACTACTAGCAAGTGTACCTTGAGCCATTTGCCGTGAAAACTCAAAACTATTTCGTCATTTACCGCTTAACTAACATGAGGTCCCTCACGTCTTCCCCTCCCTCAGGTCCTCATCACCTCACCATCAAGCTCAGGTACGGGATACGCTGTCGAAAGACGAAAAAAAAAAGAGATTTATCGTACAGAGCAAAAACGAAAAGCCAGTTTTCAACATGTAACATTGCAAAAAGAACGATGCATTTGCGGACAGTGAATGCTTTAAGAAACAAAAAACTTTTAGAACAATCAAAAGGTGCGCCGAATAGAGGACCCATAATACAACTGAAGAGTTGAAACAGAAAAGGCTCTAAGTGTCACAATAAGGAATTTTGAAGTTTCGTGTGAAATGGCATCTACATGCCATGTCTAATAACGTATAAAAGGCTGAAACAGCCACGAATGAAAATGTAGTACCAAATGTAATCTGCATGTGGTTTAGCAGCCACTGCTGTTGACATTTGAAAGGTCCAATGTTCCGCGCACTTATTCCTCACTGTTCAATAAAATGACGGAGCTAGCAGATTTTTGAACAGTTAGAGAGGAAAGAAACGGCGAATCAAAGGAGAAGGCACAAGGGCAACAACGGGAGGAAACTGAAAAATGGAGGGAATGAATGCATAAGTTTAAGAAATAAATGTATTCCTGTGAAAGCTTGTCCAGTACGGGAAGGAAGTCTTATTAATGATCGCTTACCTAGACCATAACTGGACAGAATATTTATTCTCGAATTACCAAAGGTATTGTTCCAGAAGATGAAAAGGACTTTATATGGCAATCAAGACAAATAAAGCTGTTTTGCTTCTTAGATTTCAAGGCTGCAGCATATGGTAATATAAACACAGCAAACCTGAATGTATACACAGTACAGTGGCTATGTTTCGGCAGACATAAACCTTATCTAGTTAAGATCAGGAGAATGTTGAATGAAATTGAGGTCTGGGAAGGTACCCCTATTTTGAGAAAATGTGTACAAGTGCAGGACATCAAGAAAATACAACTGACTAACCCGGATGTTACAATTTACATCTGTGAAGAAAAGAAGAAGGATTTGATTGAAATGATGCAGTACCTAAAAAATAACGACCACATACAGTTTTACAAAAACTGAATGAACTTTTACCATCTTTCCGTTGGTTAATGAACTGTGAAATTTAGAGCTTTTAATTGCATTTCTACTTTCAGTAAGTTTTTCATACTATTAAAATACAATGTTTGCAATTTCCTTTGGAAATTAGATCCATACTAGGCATACTATTATAATAAAACGTTTGTAATTTCCATTGTAGACTAGATCCATACTAGGCTTAACTTTCCAATAAAACATTTAATACTGAAGCTATGATCATTAATTTCCTACTATCTTAAACCTGTTTTCCCCAAATTCATGATATTCGCACTTAAGACCCTTTTTTATTTCAAGTCTTCAGTTATGCGTGAGCAGTCTGACTGGCATTCTCTTGCTCTGTTTTAAAGCACAGACGTTACTGACATCGTGTAGCTGCTTAGTTCTATCTGTAATGTTAATGATGGTATCACTGTAATGAAAGACAGCTCACCAGGTGAAGATTTACTTATTAAAGTTAATGGGTGCTTTGCAAAGCGGGGCCTCTACAAGACATATCATTTTTGGGCATTGTAGACGATGGTAAAAATGCTTCCTAGAACGCCAATGTTCGTTGTTTCAGCTTAGCACATTGCTAGTAATTCGTCCCCCACTCCTTGTCAACCACATTCTTAAAGGAATCGCATTCCTTGTATAAAACCAACGACCCATATAAACAACATTGGAAACTTAGCCGCGATTTCTATATCTACATCTATACTCTGCAAACCACCGTGAGGAGCATGGCAGAGGGTACGTCCCATTGTACCAGTTATTATTGTCTCTTCCTGTTTCATAAACGTATGGATCGCGGGAAGAATGATTGTCTGAGTGCCTCTATGCGTTCAGCAATTATTCTAATTTTATCTTCACGATCACTATGTGAGCGATAAGTAAAAGGTTGTTGTATATTCCTAGAGTAATCATTAAAAGCCTGTTCTTGAAACTTTGTTAATAGACGTTTTCGGGATAGTTTACGTCTTTCTTCAAGAGTCTTCCAGTTCATTTCCTTCAGAATCTCTGTGACACTCTCCCACGTATAAACAAACCTGTGACCATTCGTGCTGCCCTTCTCTGTATACGTTCAGTACCCCCTGTTAGGCGTATCGGATACAGGTCCCACACGCTTCAGCAATATTCTAGGACCTGTCGCACGAGTGATTTCTAAGCAATCTCCTTTGTAGATAGATTGCACTTCCTAGTGTTCTACCAATAAACCGAAGTCTACCCCCTGCTTTACTCATGACTGAACCTATTTGATCATTCCACTTCATATCCCTACAAAAAGTTACATCCAGGGATTTGTATGAGTTGGCCGACCCCAACAGTGATTCACTGTGTAACATTATGTGATTGTCTTATCATTTTAAATCATTCACTAATCGAGCAGTCGCTCGGCAACAGCTACAGTTAGCAAATAATGTTGCGAGAATGTAAAAGGTGAACGACCTGTGACGTAACTTGTTTATTGTCGAAGCGCCGTCAGAGATGCAGTGAGTTATTGACTTTGAAAACCGCGGCGCGAAAAACGGACAGAAGAAGAACACTTTCACACATTTTTTTTTTTGAGGTACGAGATATTCTCGATGAACAGATACTCATTCTTCTCTTGTCTCCTGTAACTTGTGTCGGACGCTCATGTCTTGCCGCCGTATTATTATTGTTAAAATTAATATTGTTCTAGTGTAAATGTGTAATACTAAAAGTGCCTAGGAGTAGATTTATTGTGCGACGTGTATGTGAAAACGTCGAAGGAATTGTTTTCATTAAGAGAAGTGCCAGTCAAAACGTCATCCATGTTAAATCCTTCATTGCAGTGTATGTTCGTCTATTAATTGCCATAAATTCAGAGTTTCATGGAACTGGTGTATGGACTATTTATTTAATATAGAATCTATGTCTCACTCCTTCATGAAGTTATTTAATTTTCTTTATGTTTCTGCCAAATAGAGAGTTCACAGTCACGAATTCTTTCGTCGAGTTCGGACGGAAGTTGCATGCGGCGAAATATTTTCTCCGCGCCGTACTCTACTGATAAATGCATGATAAACTACGGTCCCTTAGGAAATTCATGTTGAGCTATCCAAAATAATTATATTTTGAATAGGCATTTACTCTCCTCTGCAATGCAACTTCCGACTGATCAGACGATCAAAGAAGAATCAGCCGCACACGGTCGGCGTTCGCAAATATGTTTCAACCGCTGATTATAGCTATATGTTACAGCACAAAAGTAAACATATTGTTATAATTAGCGACTACGAACGGGGACGTTTATAACTGTATGTTTATGTATACTCATTACGTAAACATATCGTTATAACTGACGTTATAGTCATAGGATACTACGTTTTTCAGTTTTATGAATTATAAAATTTTACATTTATGAACATGTAAAACAAGTAACCGATCTCTGCACCACTATGAAATCTTTTCATGATCTTACTGAATATTTATGCAGCTTATTTCAAATAGTACTTCATTATAGATAAATGCATCGCTTTGCAACGTCAGGTTGGGCGATATCAGACGTCTGCTAGCATGGAATCTTATGTTTGTTTTTGTTATACAATATCATTTGCTGCTGCTGGTCACAGAAACGACGCGTTTCGTGAATTGATTCCCATTAGGAAGTGCGTTTGTCGTGTAGTACGTCATCTTAAACGTGATATTTGCGATATGCGAGCTGCTGCATTATTTTGGCGACTTTACGATAATGTAAATATGCGTGTTTTTGTGATCGCCGATGTATCTTTCCTTATATATAGAGGCGTACTCATTTGTTACTATTAAATTCGGTTATACTACTTCTGAGGCGAATGATATTTCGCTCTTAGTAACATATTTATCGGGGGTACACTGAACAGATCGTTGGTCTTTCTAATGAAATCAAGCGACAGTCGAGTAAAAAAAAAAAAAAACTGTATAAGCAAGATCTCTACTGTTTTACCAGTATGATGTTTTTTGTGGCTAATAGAAGCCAAGACTGTCATGTTTTATGCCACACAGCTTTAGGATATTTGTTTCTCGGAAAAGAGCTATTACCAGATGCCTCAAGATCAGTTCATTTAAATGGAACATTCTTACATTTGTGTAACCTGTTACATGATTCACCATGCTACATGACGTCACAAATGTGCTGTTAAACTGTTGCTGTGCTGGCATGGTATAAAAACAATTATTACTCTTTAGCAAGGGAAACCATTGTTTCTAGTCTCAGGCTTCCGATGAAATAATACTGAAACATATTACTGTTCATTGTGCACTGAGCTGCAAAACAAATCTCTACAGACAATCTAATATTTCTGTTGTAAAGATAATGGGAACAAAGAGAAACGAAATGAAACACGCTTATGATATAGAGTATTTGACAAGTTAAATAGTGTTCTGTTTTCTAGGCCTAGAGTTGTACGACATTAAAATGTAACTGATGTTGTGCTTCTTATTAAGTAGACCAAATTACAAGAAAGGCCGATCACTGTCCTTTAAACAATATTAAATTTGTCTGATCTGTTTTGCTCTCTGTCTTCTATTTGTTTAGTTCTGCACAAATCAGCAACTGAAGTAATGTTTTAACAACAGCTTTATCAGAATACAATAGTGACATTCCACTCTATAGTCAGAGGAAACCATTTAGTGACAACATCCAGTAAATAGATTCGGTGTATGTCTCAACATACTGAATACATGAAGATGAAAACTTAAGAGAAAATGATTCATATCCATTGACATTTGACAATTCCTTAATACACTTATTACCACTTTGAACACACACTGGCCATGATTTATGATTCAGAAAAGTAGTCTCATGTTAGATTTCAATCAAGAAACAAACCTTTCGTTGCATCCACCTCACTACTATGTTCCGTGTACTGACATTACAAAATATGGCGGCCGGAATTGCTGGTTGCTGCCACCCAGGCTCCGTTAATGCGTAGATAACCTTTCTATGTCGATAAAATACCGTTCTGTATAAAAATACTTCAGGTTCTGATTACTTTACAGATGTGTTATTGTGTTATATATTTGACGTTAAGTATGTAAAACCTTTGTGGTTGAAGACGCAAGGCCCTAATTGTATTCTGAATAATTTGCGCTCCGCTTTAAGAAAAATTGATTTTTCACGTATCTCAGAGTTTATGACAGCATATCTGCTGAACTATGTGTCATAAAATGATGTAATTTTTCAAGCACGTACAGTGGCACATGTGGGTACTGTCTGAAAATGTATTGCGAATAAAGTAAGTAGTAAAGAAGTTGTTGTTGTTGTTGTGGTCTTCAGTCCTGTGACTGGTTTGATGCAGCTCTCCATGCTACTCTATCCTGCGCAAGCTTCTTCATCTCCCAGTACCTACTGCAACCTACATCCTTCTGAATCTGCTTAGTGTATTCATCTCTTGGTCTCCCTCTATGACTGTTACCCTCCACGCTGCCCTCCAATACTAAACTGCCGATCCCTTGATGCGTCAGAACATGTCCTACCAGCCGATCAGTTCTTCTAGTCAAGTTGTGCCACAAACTCATCCCCAATTCTGTTAAATCGTCATTAGTTATGTGATCTACCCATCTAATCCTCAGAATTCTTCTGTAGAACATGTCCTACCAACCGATCAGTTCTTCTAGTCAAGTTGTGACACAAACTCCTCCACAATTCTGTTCAGTACCTCGTCATTAGTTATGTGATCTACCCATCTAATCTTCAGCATTCTTCTGTAGCACCACATTTCGAAACCTTCTATTCTCTTCTTGTCCAAACTTTTTATCGTCCATGTTTCACTTCCATACATGGCTACACTCCATACAAATACTTTCAGCAACGACTTCCTGACACTTAAATCTATACTCGATGTTAACAAATTTTTCTTCTTCAGAAACGCTTTCCTTGCCATTGCCAGTCTACATTTTATATCCTCTCTACTTCGACCATCATTAGTTATTTTGCTCCCCAAGTAGCAAAATTCCTTTACTACTTTAAGTGTCTCATTTCCTAATCTAATTCCCTCAGCATCACCCGACTTAATTCGACTACATTCCATTATCCTCGTTTTGCCTTTGTTGATGTTAATCTTATATCTTCCTTTCAAGACACTGTTCATTCCGTTCAACTGCTCTTCCAAGCATTTGCTGTCTCTGACAGAAATACAATGCCATCGGCGAACCTCGAAGTTTTTATTTCTTCTACATGGATTTTAATATCTACTCCGAATTTTTTTCTTTCTTTTTTTTCTTTCTTTTTTTTTCTTTTGTTTGCTTTACTGCTTGCTCAGTATACAGGTTGAATAACATCGGGGAGAGACTACAACCCTGTCTCATTCCCTTCCCAACCACTGCTTCCCTTTCATGTCCCTCGACTCATATAAATGGCATCTGGTGAAGTAAGAAATTAAAACTTTGTTTCTGATGATAAAGTTTCACTGAATGTAGATAGTAAAAGTAGTATGCGGTAAACTGTTTCTCTTCCGTTATTTTGTGTGTGGTCGTGTGTGTGCGTGCGTGCGTGTGTGTGTGTGTGTGGGGGGGGGGGGGGGCGGAATTATGTAAGCGAGAAAAAGTTTCCAAAAGATTTGAGATTATTCGTAAAGATGGCGGGAAGTCGCTCAGTGCTCTCATTCTCAAATACAGGCTGAATATAGTCTGTGTTGATTTGCGCGCCATGGGGTTGACTGTCTGGCAATTTCTCTTCAGTTATAATTTATAACTCATGAAAGCTTCAGTAGTTTTTATTTATGGCAATTCACTCGCATGTGATCTACTGAAAAATAAAAGGAACACTGAAAATGTATTATTTCAATTCTGTTTGGACTTTCCTGTCATCATTGTTATTGTTATAACGGACAGCCATTTGTCATTGTTAGTTCTAAGTATCGTGCTAAATTGGCGATGTTTTCTTTCCCAGCTAAATTAAAGAAAATAAGGAGTAATCCACTAAATTACACGCCCATATCGTTAACGTCGATATGTAGCAGGATTTTAGAACATATATTGTGTTCGAACATAATGAATTACCTCGAAGAAAACGGTCTATTGACACACAGTCAACATGGGTTTAGAAAACATCGTTCCTGTGAAACACACCTAGCTCTTTATTCACATGATGTGCTGAGTACTATTGACAACGGATTTCAGATCGATTTCGTATTTCTGGATTTCCAAAAGACTTTTGACACTGTACCACACAAGCGGCTCGTAGTGAAATTGCGTGCTTATGGAATGTCGTCTCAGTTATGTGACTGGATCTGTGATTTACTGTGAGAGAGGTCACAGTTCGTTGTAATTGACGGAAAGTCATCGAGTAAAACAGAAGTGATTTCTGGCGTTCCCCAAGGTACTGTCATAGGCCCTTTGCTGTTCGTTATCTATATAAACGATTTGGGAGACAATCTGAGCAGCCGTCTTCGGTTGTTTGCAGATGACTAATAAAGTCATCAGGAGATCAAAACAAATTGCAAAACGATTTAGAAGAAATATCGGAATGGTGCGAAAAGTGGCAGTTGGCCTTAAATAACGGAAAGTGTGAGATCATCCACGTGAGTGCTAAAAGGAACGCGTTGAACTTCGGTTACACGATAAATCAGTCTAATCTAAAAGCCGTAAATTCAACTAAATACCTAGGTATTACAATTACGAACAATTTAAATTGGAAGGAACACACAGAAAATGTTGTGGGGAAGGCTAACCAAAGACTGCGTTTTATTGGCGGGACACATAGAAAATGTAACAGACCTACTAAAGAGACTGCCTACACTACGCTTGTCCGTCCACTTTGAGAATACTGTTGCGCGGTGTGGGATCCTTACCAGACAGGACTGACTGAGTACATCGAAAAAGTTCAAAGAAAGGCAGCACGTTTTGTATTATCGCAAAATATGGGAGAGAGTGTCACAGAAATGATACAGGATTTGGGATGGACATCATTAAAAGAAGGCGTTTTTCGTTACAACGGAATCTTCTCACGAAATTCCAATCGCCAACTTTCTCCTCCGCATGCGAAAATATTTTGTTGACACCGACTTACATAGGGAGGCACGATCACCAAGATAAAATAAGGGAAATCAGAGGTCGTACGGAAAGATATAGGTGTTCATTCTTCTCGCGCGCTATACGGGATTGGAATAATAGAGCATTGTGAAGGTGGTTGGATGAACCCTCTGCCAGGCACTTAAATGTGATTTGCAGAGTATCTATGTAGATGTAGATGGAGATGTATCACTGTTACTTTTCAAATGACAAAATATTTACTTACACTTCCAGTTTATAAGACCAGTTGCTTACCGTTTACGGAATTGTTCATTTTAAAAAAGTAATAAATTCTGAATAAAATCCTGTTAAAACAAATTCTCGGATTTCTCGTAAAACTTCAGCAGAGTCCGAAACCGATTACAAGATATGCTATCTTATGTACAGAGATACAATAATGAAAAGTAGACTAATAGTGCATCTACTAGTAAAAACCATAAAACTATTCTAAAAATGATTTTCTAAGACATAATTGCGAAATGCGGGATGACAGTTGGCAACGTGTGATATTAACCGATGACATAACATGGCGGAGCCAATGACAGATTGGCTGAATGAAATATAAACATTTGCGCCATGATATAAAACGATTTTTTAAAATAAGTTTAAGCTCTGTGCTTAGTTCACAACTTAACCACCATATCGGAAATCGCGACAACAATAGAAGCAGCAAAAGTGTGTGAAAACCAAGTCAATGCTGCTCGCTTCACTCGCAGTAGTTTAAGTAAGCAGTGTTCTTCAGGTTCCATCCTGATGACCAACTTGTAAGTCGTGACATTTTCCGGAAGCGCAAAAAGTATGTGACAATAATGATTGTAAAAGCTGTGCTGTTAGGGCTCACTCTACCGACCACCTCGGAAATCGCTACAAAGTTCTAAAACAACTTACGTCATACGTCATTTAAAAACGTCTCATTGCAAATCAAAGTTATTACATTTCTTTACGAAATAATATCCAAACAAATCCGAGATAGTTTATACATTTTCGTAAGTTTATTTCCTGCTTTTAATTAATTAAAGATTAAAAAGATGGTTCGGTGGCACTAAGGTCGAAAATATATTGCGTGGTATAAATGCAGATACGATTACTTACAGTTTTCCTCAACAAAAGCGAAGCTACATCCTCTGCAACTGCGCTTCAAGTCGGTCCGCTCAAAGCGAAACGGGTGCAAAAGTGCTGACTTTCCCCATAAGTTACATAAGAACTGAATAGGCGAAAAATCATCACTACACCATTAGAAAATCAGTCCGAACTTATCAAATGATAATGGAGCGATTTTGTGTGTTTGTTGTTGCTAGGCAAAGACCTCACTTTCATTTTTTTTAACGGGATACATATTCCGCATTTTTGCAACTGTAATTGTGCTGCTTGGATACGAAATGGATAAAAATAAGTATTTAAATTCAATATAAGTAATAAATACATTGTGAAATATGTTAATAGTAACATAATACAGGAAGTTTTGGACGGTCTGAGAGTGCGTACGATGACTTCATTAACTAAACAAAAAAGCTTTCTTCAGTGTGTGATGTACAAATGAATTTATTTGTTTCGCGAAAGGGACACTCCGCGCAGTAACTGCCATTACATTAGAATAGTACATCAAAGTGTGTCGAGTTCATACATTTTTGATTTGATTCAAATAAATCTTGATTCTCTTGCAAGTATTTGAGCTGTACTGATGATTCTAGCTACAGAAGGTGTAGCTCACGGCGGAAATTATTTCCCCTTCTTTTTTATCGTCAAGGAACACGTAATTTGCTTAATATTCAATAATCAGGCATCAGGCAATGCATATATTGATTTGATATTAAAGTATTGCTATAGCTGTGGTTCTACAGTGCATTTTCGCTCTGCTATTGCGGTTACAATATTAATTTTGGAGCCCGTACACCTATAACATTAGACGTACGAGATTCCATGACTTACAAAAAGAAAAATGTTTATGAGAAACAAAATGGTTCAAATGGCTCTAAGCACTATGCCCCCTCGTTCTCTTACGAATTCGTGGACAGCCTTGCGGAATTCATGCTGTCAGTTCCCCTTAAGAGAAATGTTAATAGATTCGCTAATTTTATACCGTTAATTACTTACACCGTATGTGAAAGACAAAGAGCGAAAGATCCAAACAATTGAGTGTTCCTAGAATCGCCTTCAAGTCGCTTTATTGGGGCTTTAGATATCTGAATTTAAGTGACAGCTGTTAATGCAGAGTAGGCGTAACAGGCGTGACTCAGGCAAAACGCAGCGCTGGTACGATGGAAACAGGATGTACATGTAATTGTGTGCAAAAGTAGGAAACAGAGCATGTCGTCATCTTCAGCTCTTGCAGGTATCGACAACTCACATATCCTCTGGAGGACCATTTGCATTCAAGCCGACACAGTGGCTCTCCGTCTGAATGGAGGGTAATAGTGCTTTAAAAACAATCATATACAAGGGTGAAGCACAAATCCATCGACAAACTTTCATAGGTAGTAATATGGACTAAAACCTAGAAAAAAAATTATCTAGTAAACATGGACTATAAAATGCATACCTTGTGAGGAATGACAACTTGTTAATCTTCGCTAGTGTGACAAATGTCTTCTAGTAAAGTTCTTTGCTTCTATATTTTGAAGGTGGTAGTATGGGCCAAAAGGAGGAAAAAATGTCCAGTAAACATGGGCTCTGAATGCATACCATAAGAGCTATGAGCACTTGTTCATCTTCGCTACTGAGGGAGATCACTTTTATTGAACAGTTTACGTCAAAATATTGCAACCACTTAATATAGGCTTATAGCGTGCTATTTTGCAGTCAATTTTGTTGACAAATTTCAGAAGTTGCAAATAATATTCAGACATAACCCCATAATCAAAAGCTTTGGTAGATGTAACAATGGTACAAGATGTTACTGTGTGAAATTTATTTGTAACTCAGATACACAGGCTATCTTGTTCTTTCTACGCAGATTTTACATTATATCTTCTCACTTATTCACATTTTAGTCTTAAGAACTATAAGTTGTAATACTGGTTTTTTTATTGCACAGCATTATTCTGACAGGACAGGGCGAGATGTCACTACATTAGGTGAACAATTATTGTATACTGAACCGCAATAAAAGTAACAATTGTGATAATGCGATTACATAAGATATAATTTTCAAATAGATATTAATACCCAATCCATAATATAAAGGCGTTGGAAGGTATCTGAATATTAATATTTATTTATACACAATAGATTAAGTAAGACGGTATCATATTTGTCCATCTTCAATGAGTAATTCATGAGCAAATATATCAACAAAGATAACATCCAATCAAATTTCCGGTTGGCTCACATTAGAAGCCATGTAATCGCTGAACTATATGTCAAAGCTCAATAGTTCATGCAGTACACAGTATCAGGCTACTCCTGATCAATACTCTTATGGAAATTACAAAATAAGTAAGTTATCAATAGCAGCATATAGTCTTACAAAGAAGGAAAGGAACATTCAGAATGGATGTTCTTGAGTCACAGTTCTCAAGGTAAATTTTACACATTACAGGGCACTGGTACATACAGTTAATGAGCAGTTGAGGCACAGCTTTCACTTTCGCAATGATAATGGTGACTATTCATTTCTGTGGTATAAATGGAATAGCACATCAGCGGTTTAAGTCATACCTACAGAGTAGGAAACAAAAAGTTTCTTTATATGGGTTAAGTGATTTAAATAAGTTTGCCATTTCGTCTAACTGGGGGGAAATTACATTAGGTGTTCCACAGGGTCCAATCATGTCCCCTTCTGTTCTTGATATATGTAAACGACCTCCCTTCCCGTCTGAAACAGGAAGCTGAACTGACACTGTTTGCTGATGGTACAAGCATCATTATTAATCCAGTAAAATAAACTCCAATTGAAAATGATACAAATAAAGTCTTTGGAAAAGTCATTAATTGTTTTTTTGCAAATGGGCTTGCTCTAAACTTTGAAAAAACCCGGTACATCCAATTTTCTGCTGCAAAAAAGTACAGTTCCTTCAATAAATATAACACATCAACAGAAGTCAGCAGACAGGGTAGAGCGTAATAAGTTTTTGAGTGTAAATATAGATGAGAATCTTAATTATAAAAATTCATATTTTGGATCTTCTAAAGCGACTAGGTTCAGCAACTTTAGCAATCAGAATAATTGTCAATTTTGGGGATATAGAAATTAGTAAGCTAACATACTTTGCATTCTTTCACTCTCTGGTGTCATACGGAATAATATTTTGGGGTAACTCAACATTTAGACGAAAAGTATTCACTACTCAAAAGAAAGTGGTTAGAATAATGTGTGGGGTTCATATTGGCACATCTTGTAGGCACCTTTTTAAAAGATTGGAATTTCTTACAACAGCCTCACAGTACATTTACTCACTAATGAAATTTGTTCTCAACAAAAAATAGAGACTTACACTATCCTTTACTCAACCTATCTTCGGCACAGAAAGAAGTAAAATATGCTAGTATAAAAATTTTCGACAAATTACCAGATGAAATAAAATGTCTGACAGAGAGCAGTAATAGCTTCAAAAATAAATTGAAATCATATCTATTTGACAGCTCCTTCTATACCGTAGATGAATTCTTGAATATGAATAAATAAATCTATAAATATAGTATATGCATTTTGTGCATTTAAGGGAATGGGGTAAATAATAGAAATTTTAATCTTTAACTCTGTATTGTAACATATATATATTAAAAAATCTTGTTTCATATGTGCATTTCTTGTGCACATCATAACGGCTACCGTACTGTGCGATTGATCAATGGAACACGCAACTAACTAACTAACTAACCAGCTCAGTAATACCAGTTACAGCGCAAGTGTTATTGAAGATCTCGAATGCATCATCAAGTAGGTCATGTAAATCCATTTCATAATACGGGGCGATAGGATGTGTTACAGTAGGGATACGATATTGAAATAAAGCACAGATACTATTATAATGCTAGAAATACGAGGTTTGTTCAAAAAATTCCGGAACATTCTTAATTTCGTGCCAATGGTGTGTTGAAGCGATATACAGTTGGCATCCCTGCATACGCCTGTGTTTAATGTGTTACTGCCGGAATTTTCGTTGTTATATGTCTGTTAGTTATTGTTCAGTGCTTTATTGAGTAGAACATTGTGATTCACTGTTAACGAATTTCTAGATGACAAAGTTAGAGGAGTAACGCGTCTGCGTTAAATTTTGCGTGAAACTTAAGAAAACCTATACAGAGCAAATGATGCAGAACGCCGACGGTGGTGAGTGCTTAAGCCTTACTCGGTGTTACGAATGACGGACACGGTTTAGAAATGGCGGGACGGATGTTAAATGTGACCTTCGTTCAGGACGCAATTTGACGTCTACCGACGACGCTCACGTCAGGAACGCCAACGAAACTGTGCATGCCAATTTGACTGATTGTTCGAAAGGTTGCAGTTCTGGCTTCAGTTGGATCATGTCATGAAATCCTCACACAGAGTCTTGGAACGCATCGTATTTCCCCAAAGTTCGTCCCACGGCTCATGAGTCAAGACCAGAAAGACCTACACCTCGCTATCTATGAAGAGCTTTTGGATCGCGCTAATGAGAATGGGATGTTCCTTAAGAGAAACACAACTGATGATGAGACTTGAGTCTATGGTTATGATGCTGAGACCAAGGTTCAACCTTCACAATGGGTCGGGAAAGATTCTCCAAGACCAAAAAAAGCTCTTCAGGTTGGCCATGCTGATATTTTTCTCTGACTTTGAACGATTAGTTCGTCATGAATTCACGCTACAGGGACAGACTTTTAATCGCCTTGCGGAGTGGCCGCGCGGTTTGAGGCGTCATATCATGGACTGCGCGGACCCTCCCGCCGGAGGTTCGAGTCCTTTCTCGGGCATGGGTGTGTGTTTTGTTCTCAGCATAAGTTAGTTTAAGTAATGTGTAAGTCTAGGAACCGATGACATCAGCGGTTTGGTCCTTTAGTTATTCACACACATTTGAAACTCTTAATCGATGGTACTATCGGGACTGTTGCGACGCCTGTGAGAAAGTGAGAGCGGCCTGAAATGTGGCGAGACAATTCATGGCTCCTGCGTCACGACAACGCACCCTGTTGATGCGTTACTATTGTACATAAAACGAAATCACTGTGCAGCTTCATTCTCCGTACTCTCCAGACCTGGCGCCTGCGATTTTTTTTTATTTCCGAAGCTGAAAACCCCATTGAAAGGACGAAGATTTGCAACGATAGACGAGATAAAAGAAAATTCGCAGACGGCGCTTCGCGTGATACAGCAAAATGCGTACGAAGACTGCGTCCGGAAGTGGAAGCGGCTTTGGAAGCGGTGTATCAATTGTGGAGGAGAGTATTTCGAAGGAGACGAAGCACAATAAGTAATAGGTAAGGGTAGAAAAAATTTGTGGACAAAGTTCCGGAATTGTTTGAACACACCTCTTATATGTTGAAACCTCACATGATCGATAATTTTTTTTTCATTTCTAAAAAGCGGAATATTTAAGCATCCCGGCAGTACCCTTGGGGACAAGGGGTCTTGACTCCAAAAATCGGAACCATCCTGGCAAAATGGAGACGTCTGGTCACTTTACAATACGCCAAAGACGATCCAAGCATATTACAATACATGGGGTGGAGCAACACAAAACTATTTCCCAGCAAAATATTTTGATTTCACAGACGTGCACTTTTGAACACATTGCCTTTATTTTGGATGTGTCTTTCTTTCACAGTACGATATCCTTTTTTAATTTCGTTTTTTTCCCCTTGAACCTAACCAACCATCTTCGTAAAGATGCGGGAGGCGCAAAACGCTTCTGAGCAATTTATTGATTATGCATTGCATCTGACCGTCTCCATAGCTGCTCCGTCTGTGTGGAAGGACTCGGGTTCGATTTCCAGTAATTCCGCGGAGGTAGTGAGTTTTGGAATGGTGTCCACTCAGCATCGCGAGACCAAATGAGGAACTGTTTGATTAATGAACCAGTGGGATAGCCCGGATTCATCTGCTAGCATTAACGGCTGGAGGGATTAGCGAGATGCCGATCACATGTCCCATGATCATAGATCACTCCTTGTAGGCGGCAGTCCGTCTGTCGCAGCAGGCCTGGGAATGGTGTTTACATTTTTATCCACACAAACAACAATGTGTTTTGCATACTTCAGTTAAGCGGGAGCAGTTGGTACTTTTTGTCTTCTTTTTATTTTTTTAAATAGGAAAGCAGTTTTGTTTACTGTGTTACACTGGCTGTGGATCGGAACTGTTCCGTAAGCGCGTACATGAAACTGTTGAGTTTTAGTGGTAAGGGTATTTTAATCTTTGTTGTACAGGTTTCTAGTCTTTCCTTGCATTGTTGCCTCCGCGATGTGCTGGAAGTAATATGGTGACTATCTGATTGTGGTTGTTGCTGTAATCTTCTTGGGCGACTGACTTCGAGCCGGTATTGATGTGATCAGGTGTTTCATATTTAGCTCTGAATCTTCTTCCATTATCATTAATTTCATTGTGGGTTGAAGCTCCTGATTATATTGTTATTATTATTCAACGTAATTTATTGTTCAGTTTAGCTCATTATTAATAACTTGGTGTAAAATCGTGTTACATGACCGTGTTTCAACGTTAGAACGGTCCTGATGACATCATGTTCTTGGGAGTAATCCACCAGTGTTTTGCGCTGTTCACTTCTGTACCATGAAGATTTTCACCGAAACTGGTATTTTGCCACGTAATATGTACCGTAAAACATAATAGCGAAAGATAACTAAAGGACATTGACCCACATCAGTGGAGCCTCCGAAAATACCTACGGCACATGCTCCTATTGCAGGCCTTGGTATTGCATTTCAGCCTGCTTCTATGCGATTAGAAAGGAACTGGGAGGTTGAATGAAACTATTTCTGTTTAGGTTTTATACACTTCGCATATAGATTGTGCTCATTTTAATGAAGAAAATTTACCGTCTCTGTTAGTTACTACGTACATTTTGCTCGGGGAATTATTTATTACGTCCCCTAATATCGACTACAGAAATGTGTGGTTTATGAGGAGCTGCTCTGTCATTGTACCTCACTGTTGTTACCTCCACACGCACGTCGATTGTGCTAATTGGATTGCTGGTAGCACCTTGAAACCCGCGAGTGGCACCTTCCGCTGATGTCACGCGATTTTTTTAAAACACCCTCTGCAATAATCGATGGTCCCTTTCGGTCAGTATACGCGATATGCTTGATGTTGATTTAGCTGTGGTTGTTTCTTTGCATTTCCACTTCACAGTCATATCACCAACAGTCGACTTGTGCCTCTTTGGAAGGGCTGAAATGTCCCTGATGGACTTGTTACTCAGGTGACACCCAATGACTAGACCATCTTCGAAGTCACTGAGATCTCACGACCGACCAGCTGTTATTGCTTCTCTGCTGACAACACAGTACTCCATATTGGCGGGTCCGCGCCTCATGACATCTAGTGGCCAATTCCGCGTTACATAGGGGTGCCCAGATACTTTTTATCACATAGTATTATTGTTCACATACCTAATAGAAATTATCGTTTGATGGGAAAATATCTAACCAGCAACTCTTGTTACACTAACTGCACACCGCATTCCTGCTTTCAATTATGCAGAGGCTTGTGGTGTAGCTCACGATGATTTTCAGAGGTCTCTGTCGTCCTGCGTGTTTACGTTGTTGTTGTGGTCTTCAGTCCTGAGACTGGTTTGATGCAGCTCTCCATGCTACTCTATCCTGTGCAAGCTTCTTCATCTCCCAGTATCTACTGCAACCTACATCCTTCTGAATCTGCTTAGTGTATTCATCTCTTGGTCTCCCTCTACGATTTTTACCCTCCACACTGCCCTCCAATGCTAAATTTGTGATCCCTTGATGCCTCAAAACATGTCCTACCAACCGATCCCTTCTTCTAGTCAAGTTGTGCCACAAACTTCTCTTCTCCCCAATCCTATTCAATACCTCCTCATTAGTTACGTGGTCTACCCACCTTATCTTCAGCATTCTTCTGTAGCACCACATTTCGAAAGCTTCTATTCTCTTCTTGTCCAAACTAGTTATCGTCCATGTTTCACTTCCATACATGGCTACACTCCATACAAATACTTTCAGAAACGACTTCCTGACACTTAAATCTATACTCGATGTTAACAAATTCCTCTTCTTGAGAAACGCTTTCCTTGCCATTGCCAGTCTACATTTTATATCCTCTCTACTTCGACCATCATCAGTTATTTTGCTCCCCAAATAGCAAAACCCCTTTACTACTTTAAGTGTCTCATTTCCTAATCTAATTCCCTCAGCATCACCCGACTTAATTTGACTACATTCCATTATCCTCGTTTTGCTTTTGTTGATGTTCATCTTATATCCTCCTTTCAAGACACTGTCCATTCCGTTCAACTGCTCTTCCAAGTCCTTTGCTGTCTCTGACAGAATTACAATGTCATCGGCGAACCTCAAAGTTTTTACTTCTTCTCCATGAATTTTAATACCTACTCCGAATTTTTCTTTTGTTTCCTTTACTGCTTGCTCAATATACAGATTGAATAACATCGGGGAGAGGCTACAACCCTGTCTTACTCCTTTCCCAACCACTGCTTCCCTTTCATGCCCCTCGACTCTTATAACAGCCATCTGGTTTCTGTACAAACTGTAAATAGCCTTTCGCTCCCTGTATTTTACCCCTGCCACCTTCAGAATTTGAAAGAGAGTATTCCAGTTAACATTGTCAAAAGCTTTCTCTAAGTCTACAAATGCTAGAAACGTAGGTTTGCCTTTTCTTAATCTTTCTTCCAAGATAAGTCGTAAGGTCAGTATTGCCTCACGTGTTCCAACATTTCTACGGAATCCAAACTGATCTTCCCCGAGGTCGGCTTCTACCAGTTTTTCCATTCGTCTGTAAAGAATTCGCGTTAGTATTTTGCAGCTGTGACTTATTAAACTGATAGTTCGGTAATTTTCACATCTGTCAACACCTGCTTTCTTTGGGATTGGAATTATTATATTCTTCTTGAAGTCTGAGGGTATTTCGCCTGTCTCATACATCGTGCTCACCAGATGGTAGAGTTTTGTCATGACTGGCTCTCCCGAGGCCATCAGTAGTTCAAATGGAATGTTGTCTACTCCCGGGGCCTTGTTTCGACTCAGGTCTTTCAGTGCTCTGTCAAACTCTTCACGCAGTATCTTATCTCCCATTTCGTCTTCATCTACATCCTCTTCCATTTCCATAATATTGTCCTCAAGTACATCGCCCTTGTATAAACCCTCTATATACTCCTTCCACCTTTCTGCCTTCCCTTCTTTGCTTAGAACTGGGTTGCCATCTGAGCTCTTGATATTCATACAAGTGGTTCTCTTCTCTCCAAAGGTCTCTTTAATTTTCCTGTAGGCAGTATCTATCTTACCCCTAGTGAGACAAGCCTCTACATCCTTACATTTGTCCTCTAGCCATCCCTGCTTAGCCATTTTGCACTTCCTGTCGATGTCATTTTTGAGACGTCTGTATTCCTTTTTGCCTGCTTCATTTACTGCATTTTTGTATTTTCTCCTTTCATCAATTAAATTCAATATTTCTTCTGTTACCCAAGGATTTCTATTAGCCCTCGTCTTTTTACCTACTTGATCCTCTGCTGCCTTCACTACTTCATCTCTCAGAGCTACCCATTCTTCTTCTACTGTATTTCTTTCCCCCATTCCTGTCAATTGTTCCCTTATGCTCTCCCTGAAACTCTCTACAACCTCTGGTTCTTTCAGTTTATCCAGGTCCCATCTGCTTAAATTCCCACCTTTTTGCAGTTTCTTCAGTTTCAATCTGCAGTTCATAACCAATAGATTGTGGTCAGAATCCACATCTGCCCCAGGAAATGTCTTACAATTTAAAACCTGGTTCCTAAATCTCTGTCTTACCATTATATAATCTATCTGATACCTACTAGTATCTCCAGGATTCTTCCACGTATACAACCTTCTTTTATGATTCTTGAACCAAGTGTTGGCTATGATTAAGTTATGCTCTGTGCAAAATTCTACAAGGCGGCTTCCTCTTTCATTCCTTCCCCCCAATCCATATTCACCTACTATGTTTCCTTCTCTCCCTTTTCCTACTGACGAATTCCAGTCACCCATGACTATTAAATTTTCGTCTCCTTTCACTACCTGAATAATTTCTTTTATCTCGTCATACATTTCATCTATTTCTTCATCATCTGCAGAGGTAGTTGGCATATAAACTTGTACTACTGTAGTAGGCATGGGCTTTGTGTCTATCTTGGCCACAATAATGCGTTCACTATGCTGTTTGTAGTAGCTAACCCGCACTCCTATTTTTTTATTCATTATTAAACCTACTCCTGCATTACCCCTATTTGATTTTGTATTTATAACCCTGTAATCACCTGACCAAAAGTCTTGTTCCTCCTGCCACCGAACTTCACTAATTCCCACTATATCTAACTTTAACCTATCGGTTTCCCTTTTTAAATTTTCTAACCTACCTGCCCGATTAAGGGATCTGACATTCCACGCTCCGATCCGTAGAACGCCAGTTTTCTTTCTCCTGATAACGACGTCTTCCTGAGTAGTCGCCGCCCGGAGATCCGAATGGGGGACTATTTTACCTCCGGAATATTTTACCCAAGAGGACGCCATCATCATTTAATCATACAGTAGAGCTGCATGTCCTCGGGAAAAATTACGGCTGTAGTTTCCCCTTGCTTTCAGCCGTTCGCAGTACCAGCACAGCAAGGCCGTTTTGGTTAATGTTACAAGGCCAGATCAATCAATCATCCAGACTGTTGCCCCTGCAACTACTGAAAAGGCTGCTGCCCCTCTTCAGGAACCACATGTTTGTCTGGCCTCTCAACAGATACCCCTCCGTTGTGGTTGCACCTACGGTACGGCCATCTGTATCGCTGAGGCACGCAAGCCTCCCCACCAGCAGCAAGGTCCATGGTTCATGGGGGGGTGTTTACATCACCGAAAAAATGCAGCTGTGCTTCACCACAAGGAAAAGGAGTCTTTCAGCATCAACCTCTCCATCATTAACAGTCTGCAGTAGCTAGCTTCAGTGTTGACATCGAGCAACAATATCTAAACCGCTCAGTCTACGCACTATCCTTGCTTTATAAGATTTCATATCGATTTTTTGTGCAGTTTTGACACAGAGATCTTAAGCGCAAAACAGAAGGAAGATTTTCTCTGACGTGTCCCCAGGGCCGTTTGTCAAGTTTGGTTAAAACCAATACCCTACCTGGCGAAGTCAGATGAAAGGCCTGCCTCTCGGGTATTCCCCCCGCAACACCGGCCACAGCGCTTGCGTCTTGCGCAACATACCTTGAATCACAACACGAAGAAGGAAGCGACCGACCATAAAGGCAGAAATTACATGGCAAAACAGAAAAAATGGTGATCATCTTCACACCTCGACGTCTGAAAAAGTGATTTTTCTTTACCCAATGTACAGGGTGTAAAGAGACTTCGAGGACAATTTCCTTAGTCCAAAACAAGAATAAAAAACATTTTTAGTAAACATGTGCTCTAAAACGCATACCTTAAAACCTATGAACACTTGCTCAGCTTCGGCACTGTGAAACACATCTCTTCTGTTGAATAAGTGCTCATAACTCTTAAGGTGTACATTTTAGATCCCATGTTTATCGGGCATTTTTTTCTTGTTTTGTCCCATACCATCTTCTCCCAAAACATGAAAAGCAAAGAGCTTGCAGTAGAAATAATGTGTTTCATAGTATCGAAAATGAAGAAGTGCTTAGATATCTTAACGTATGCACTTTGAAGCCCATGTTTACTGGACATTTTTTTCTTGTTTTCGTGTAGGGATCCTGCCCTCAGAGTCTGTAAAGGGAATTTAGTAACAACCTATGTAAACAGCAGGATACAGAGCGTGGTGGCGCAGTGGCTAACACACTGGATTCACATTCGAGTGGACGATGGTTCAAATCAGCGTCCGGCCATCCAGATTCAGGTCTTCGGTGATTTCCCTAAATCGCTCCAGGCAAATGCTGAGATGGTTCCTTTGAAAAGGCACAGCCTATTTCTTCCCCATCCTTGACACAATTCGAGCCTGTGCTCCGTCTGTAATGACCTCGATGTTGACTGGACGATAAAGCCCATCTTCCTTTCTTCCCTCTACAGTAGGACTTAATATATGGAACTGTTTTATGTCTTTAAGTCAGTAGTGTAAGAAAGAGTACCTGCTGAAAACTGTATTTATGGCTACTGTTTTACGCTACGTTGTATTCGTAATCGTTAATTAGTGTTACATAATTTAAGGTTTTGCAGTCGCCTTTTTCTGATGGTAGAAAGTTTTGTTTTAGCACTACCAGTTTCAAGTCGTCTAGCAACTTAACAGTTCTTAGTGTCTGTATCATTGTGGGGGTCGTTGTTTGGCTGTGGCAAGACAAAAGTAAAATATAAACAAGTAAGCACTGTACGCGGAGAACTATCCATGGGGTTAATCTTCAAGCGCAAATCACTTTGAGAAACATAATTTACATGGGAAAGCGAGCGTTCCTGGCCAATTTCGTTGATGAAATCTTCTCCTCAACCTCAAGCACCTGAAAGTGACGAGTAGGAAACTCGTCGAAACGTTACGATAAAAAGACACCACGACTCGGCTGATAACGCAAGAAGATTTCAAAAAAGTGGTTCAAATGGCTCTGAGCACTATGGAACTCAACTGCTGTGGTCATAAGGCCCATAGAACTTAGAACTACTTAAACCTAACTAACCTAAGGACATCACACACATCCATGCCCGAGGCAGGATTCGAACCTGCGACCGTAGCGGTCGTGCGGTTCCAGACTGTAGCGCCTTTAACCGCTCGGCCACTCCGGCCGGCCAGAAGATTTCATCAACTAATACTGAGAGCCGAAGAAACTGGTACACATACCAAATATCGAGTAACCTCCTCCCTCCCCGAGCACGCAGAAGTGCCGCAGCACGACGTGGCATGGACTCGACTAATGTCTGAAGTAGTGCTGTAGGAAACTGACACCATAAATCCCGCAAGGCAGTCCACAAATCCGTAAGGTTTTTTGTGAACAACAGAGTAATCTTGTAGATGTAGATGTAGAAGTAGGGAGTGGAGGTCTCTTCTGAACAGCACTGTGCTAGGCATCCCAGATATGCTCAATAATTTGGGGAATCTGCTGGCCAGCGGAGCTGTTTAAACTCAGAAGAGTGTTCCTGGAGCCACTCTGCAGCTACTCTGGACGTTTGGGGTGTCGCATTGTCCTGCTGGAACTGCCCAAGTCCTTCGAAATGCATATCGGACATAAATGGATGCAGGTGATCAGACAGGGTGCTTACGTACGTGTCACCTGTCAGGGGCTCCATATCCCTCCAACTGCACACGTCCCACACCATTACAGAGTCTCCACCAGCTTGAACAGTCCCCTGCCGACATGCAGGGCCCATGGATTCATGAGATTGTCTCCATAACCGTACACGTCCATCCGTTCGATACAATTTGAAACGAGACCCGTTCGACCAGGCAACGTGTTTCCAGTCATCAACAGACCAATGTCGGTGTTGACGGCCCAGGTGAGTTGTAAAGTTTTGTGTCCTGCAGTCATCAAGGGTACATGAGTGGGCCTTCGGCTCCAAAAGCCCAGATCGATGATGTTTCGCTGAATGGTTCGTACGTTGACACTTGTTGATGACCCAGCATTGAAACCTGCTTCAAATTGCTGAAGGGTTGCACTTCTGTCACAATGAACGATTCTCTTGAGTCGTCGTTGGACTCGTTCTTGCAGGGTCTTTTTCCTGCCGCAGCGATGTCGGAGAATTGATGTTTTACCGGATCCCTGATATTCACGGTATACTTGGAAATTGGTCGGACGGCAAAATCCCCACTTCATCGCTACCTCGGAGATGCTGTGTCCCATCGCTCGTGCGCCGACTGTAACACCATTTTCAAACTTAGTTAAATCTTGGTAACCTGCCATTGCGGCAGCAGTAACCGATCTAACAACTGCGCCAGACACTTGTCTTACGTCTCGTACATAGACGTTGCTGACCGAAGCGCCGTATTTTGCCCGTTTACATACCTCTGTATTTGAATACGCATGGCTATACCAGTTTCTTTGGCGCTTCAGTGTACTTTATGTTTCCAGTTACGATAATTACATAACATTACACAAACTATGCCACATCTAACGGCTCCTGCGTGCTTTACAGAATGTAACCGAACCAGAGGATGTGACTAAATAAAATGTTCAAATATTTTGCATTGGAGCAAAGATTTTCTTTGGACAACACTCGAATTCATTAATACAAAAATAATAGATGCTGTTTTCAAAGTCTGTGAAGCTGGGGTTCAAATGTCATTTCTCCAATACTTCTTCGTATTGAAATTACTTGTAACAGGTGTACGTTGCCTATGAACTTAGCGTGTATCCTATGAACGTAATGACATGCTAAGTTATGTGGGTGGTTTGAGCAGCTGTGGAGGGACGGAGCTGGTGGCTGGGAGTTGGGGGCGGGTTGGGAGGGTGTGTGTGTGTCTATGTGTGTGTGTCTGGCAGAGATGGCAATCAGGTGCGCGACTTAAGAGTGGGGGTGTGAGAGTAGGGAGTTTACGGACTGTTCTGTGTATACTGCCTGAAAAAATAGTTATGTTCACAGAATGCATGGTCAGATGTCAACGTAATTTCGTACACGTACACACCACGGGGTGTTTCACTAAATGTGTTTGCCTCTATAAGTTACGAAGTAATTGGCGACGGAAATATTTATTGTGGTGTAAGTAGGCTGTTTAGGTTTTTATGTTGGTAACGCCACGTAGCTCTCTGTATGAAAATCACTGACTGCTCTGTGTGCAGTCTGTGGCTGGTTGGACTCATTGTTGGGATATTCGCTTGTGTAGTGTTGGGCAGTTGGATGTGAACAGTGCGTAGCGTTGGGCAGTTGGAGGTGAGCCGCCAGCAGTGGTGAATGTGGAGAGAGAAATGCCAGAGTTTTGAGAGGTTGTTATAAGCGGACGAACTGGACGTGTGTCCGCCAGAAAAAGGAAATTTGTGAATATGGATGTCATGAATTGATAGAATATATATGATGACTTTTGAACACTATTAAGGTAATTACATTGTCTGTTCTCTATCAAAATCTTTCATTTGCTAACTACGCCTGTCAGTAGTTAGTGCCTTCAGTAGTTAGAATCTTTTATTTAGTTGGCAGTATTGGCGCTCGCTGTATTGCAGTAGTTGGAGTAACGAAGATTTTTGTGAGGTAAGTGATTCATGAAAGGTATAGGTTATTGTTAGTCATGGCCATTCTTTTGTAGGGATTATTGAAAGTCAGATTGCGTGGCGCTAAAAAAATATTGTGTGTCCGTTTAGTGATGATCAGAATAAGTAAAGAGAGAAATGTCTGAGTACTTCAATTTTGCTCAGCTGTTTGAAAGTCAAATAACGTAAGAGGTTTACTAGCACAGTCATTCATAATTTTTCTAAGGGGACGTTACAGTGGTAGGTCACCATAAGAAACGCTACACTGTCTGCGGAGCTATGAACATAGTTTATTGTGTTATTATCCAAAGAGTTACAGCAAAAAGATACAATTTTTTAAATGGAACAATAGTTGTTTCTATCATGCACTGGAATCAGTAACACCAGCTGTGTATACATCAATTTAAATTACATTCCTATCACATTTAGTTTATGAGCTACAACCCTTCAAAGTTTCAGGGGCAGATACCACACGCTGTACATAATACATGGCTGTGTGGTGGGTGATGGATGTTCTGGAAGTGGGAAGTTGATTTAAATAAGATGTTCAAATGTGTTTCCATGTTCCTGAATGCACAATGCTATGCGCCTTCTAAAGGATCTGCGGACGAGATGCAACATCGCCGGTGTCACGGAGCAACATGCGGCCTCGATGCGCCGTTTTATATCATCTGGGGATGTGGGCTCAGTGACATAAACACGATCCTTTAGATATCCCCACAAAAAGAAATCTTGTGGTATTAAATAGGGCGACCTTGCGGGCCATGAATGAGGACCATGGCACCCCAACCACCTTCCTGAAAACCTGTTGTTTAGTTCTTCCACAACAGCACGCGCAGAATGGGCTGGGTGACCATCGTGCTGCATCCACATATGGACTCTCTTGTGTAGACATACATGTTCAAGGAGACCACCCAAATTGCCGACTATAAACGCGCGATATAAGTCACCTGTCAGTGTACCTGGGAAGTAGTGTGGACCGATGATTTCATCCCCAAGGATTCCACGCCATACATTAATAGACCACCTTCGTTGACGGTCGAGAGGTCGTACCCACCGAGGACTGTCTGCGGCCCAGCAGTGCACATTACGGCGTTTCACTGCACCATAATTTGTGAACGTGGACTCATCAGAGAACGTAACACCTTGTAAAGACTCCAGTGTGAAATTATGCATGGCCCTTTCACAGAATGTAGCTCTCGCACGGAAATCGTTCCTATGCAGCTCCTGGGTCAGTGACAGGTGGTACGGGTGAAACCTGTGGCCGTGTACTATACGCCACACAGATGTGAGACTGACACCAGCGACTGCAGCTAAGGCTCTTAAGCTGACATGAGGATCGTGGTGTACTGCAGCTACGACAAACACCTCCGTCTCCTCACTTCTTGCAGTTCTTCGTCTGTTACTGCGGCGCATTGCTAAGCTGCCTGTTTCCCGAAGTCGGTCTTCGGCACGTAAGAACGTAATGGCTGCCGGAGCTCTTCGCCTAGGATATCTCACGGCGTACGCCATAGCTGTTTCAGTGGTATCGTGTCGGCACTCGCCGAGCATCAGCAACATGTCAACGTACTCGTTGTTCGTGTATGCCATCTTCATCCGATGTCAGTAACTGTAGTATGTTGAGCCCCGTTTGTTTGTGTGGCTCGAACGGTCGGGTGTAAGGCCGGCAGTCTAACAGCGCATCGAGGAAGCTTCTCGCTCCGTGACACCGACGACGTTACAACTCGGCCGCACCACATTTAGAAGGCTCATTGCGTTATGCGCAGCATGTATGGTATCTGCCCCTGAAACTTTGAAGGGTTGTAGCTTCCAAACTAAAAGTGATAGGAATGTAATTTAAATTGATGTATACACAGATGGTGTTACTGATTCCAGTGCATGATAGAAACAACTATTGTTCCATAAAAAAATTGTATCTTTTTGCTGTAACTCTTTGGATAATAACACAATAAATTATGTTCATAGCTCCGCAGGCAGTGTAGCATTTCTAATGACGACCTACCGCAATAAATATTTCCGTCGCCTATTACTTCGTAACTTACAGAGGCAAACACATTTAGTGAAACACCCTGTATAGGGCAGGGAATGTATCTGTGGACCCGATATTTCATAATACCAGTGCGGTGCACGCAAACCACCACCTGCACTAGCGAGAATAAATAGTGTGTACTTTGTGGCCTGTCAACAGTTGTCGATGATGAACCTTCCGACGTGATAGACACCTTGGATCCAGCTTCACACCTGGAGCTGGGGACTGAGGACAACGCTGGGGCAACGCGCCATCGCCGCGACCGAGTAGTTCGGAGAGCCGAGTGGCCGTTCGACCAGCAGGTAATGACCGGTCAGTGCCTAGGCGACGGGCATAAACACCTATTCCTCAAGGAAGTGGCACCATTGCCGATGTGGAGTGGAATCGTACCGTCTCTTCTAATGTAAATTCATTGTTTTCGAGGCGACGTGATGGCAGAGTTGGTGCTAGCGGCGGAGGCGCTTCCTTGTGGAAGCCCGACCACCATATTACTGCACGTGGCATCCTGTGGCCGTTACCGGAAACATGCGGTGACCTTACACTGAACAAGTACAGTGTTAATTAAGGGAAACGCATCGGACTGTGAACGATTTCAAGACAGTTGTGTATGCAGATAGCATCAAGTGGTTCAGCGTGACCTCGGTGAAATATCATGATAAAAACTCATTAAAGTCCATAATGGATTATATTAAATCATGATAAGTCGACCGAAGCGCCCTCGATCCCAAGTGCAATACTACTGTGGCCGAGTAATACTCTGTCCATTGTAAACTCAACACAAACGTCAACAATGCACTATGGATGCCCCCATGTGCGTTGCTATGTCCTTGGATTCTCCTTCGCGCAGAATATAAGCCACACTCAGTCGTGGTACGCCTCGTACGAATACTGCGGTATGTTTATTCTTCTGCCTTTCGACTTGCATATCGCAATGCTGGTACATTTGTCGAGTAGAGGGCGGTATTATCGCTGACAATCTCGGTAGCAGAGGTGCGAGTCCAAAAAAAAAAAAAAAAAAAAAAAAGGGGGAGGGCGAGAGAGATTGGGGGGGGGGGGGCAGAGGGTGGAGACTAGGACCAAAAACCATTTTAGCAAAAGCGTTTGCGTATTTTCAGAGAGTAAAATAGCCTGAAAATTATGAGTCTCGAAAATGGAAATCCAAAGCTACGTTTAACACAGGGTACTTTTCAGTGACGGGTGGGTTCGTGGTCTGACCCATTACAGAAGACATTCTAGAAAGGTAGACCTACTCAAAGGCTGTCTATACCTACCGTCGACAACAAATCCGAAACCGACAGTCGTCAGGTGAAACCGCCAAATCACATTAAACAGAGTCAGCTGGAACAGAAAGGGAAAGACCCTTCACAAAAAACGAACAGTGAGACTGTTTTTCTTGAATAATGGCAAAAACGTGGTCTAGGGATAGCGTCACTGATTAGTAATCCAAACATCCTCGCTCCCAGGTTCGAACAGCACCACCGCTTAAATTTAAAATAAAAATCATCAGCAATGGCGGCCGAAGACTTTCGGCATAAGAAGTCACCAACATTCAGCCAGTGGCTTTGTCAAAGAGGGTGGAGGAGCGGACAGAGGTTCAGGGTACTCTCCGCCCATAAATGTGGAAGACTCAGCAATGATCAACGGCATGAGGACGCAGAAGCCAATGGAAACCACGACATTAAAAACGCATAATCTGTATCCACAGGACATTTGGCTTGTAACTGGAAACGTCTCATGATGATCTCTCCATTGGCAAAAGATTCCGGACTAGTCCCTCATTCGGATTTCCGAGAGGGGACTACCAAGGGGGAGGTGACCATGAGAGAAAAACTGAATAACCAACGAAAGGAAAACGTTCTACGGCTCGGGGCGTGGAATGTCAGAAGTTTGATCGTGATAGGGAAGGTAGACAATCTGAAAAGGGAAGTCAGTCTAGATATGATGTGAAGTGAAATGGAAGGAAGACAAGTATTTCTGACAGATTAATGTAGGGGAATATCAACAGCAGCAGAAAATGGTATAACGGGAGTAGGACTCGTTATGACTAGAAAAGTAGGGCAGACAGTGAGTTAGTGCGAACAGTTCAATGATAAGGTTATTCTCATCAGAACACCGATAACCGTAGTCAAGTTATACATGCCGACGTCTCAGGCTGAAGATGAAGAGACAGAGGAAGTATATGAAGATAATGAACGCGTAATTCAATATGTAAAGGGATATGAAAATCTAATATTCATGGGGGGCTGGAATGAGATTGTAGGGGAGGGGGTAGAAGAAAGGGTTACAGGAGAATTTGGGCTTTGTACTACAAATGAGAGAGGAGGAAGACTAACTGGGCTCTGTAATAAATATCAGCTAGCAATAGCGAATTGTCTATTCAAGACTCACAAGAGGATGAGGCATATTTGGAAAAGACCCGGAGATACAGGAAGATTTCGGTTAGATTACACCATAGTCAGGCAAATATTCCGAAATCAGACACTAGATTGCATGGCGTACCAAGGAGCAGATATAGACTCAGATTACAATTCAGTAGTGATGAAGAGTAGGCTGAAGTTTAAGAGACTAGTCAGGTAGAATGAATAGGCAAAAAAGTGGGATACGGAACTACCGAGGAAGGCTATAGATACTGTGATTAGGAATAGTTCACTAGGCTGTTCAGATGAAAAGGAATGGACATCGCTAAAAACGGTGGTCACAGAAGTTGGAAGAAAAAATAGGTACAAAGAAGGTAACTGCTACGAAACCATGGGTAACATAAGAAATACTTCAATTGATCGATGAACGAAGGAAATACAAATATGTTCAGGAAAATTCAGAAGTACGGGAATACAAGTCACTTAGCAATGAAATAAGTCGGAAGTTCAAGGAAGCTAATGATAAATGACTGCATTAATGAAATTAAAACCAAGGGTGATAACATTAAAAGCGCAATGGGAATTCCCCTCCCCTACAACCTCGTTCCAGTTCTCCATGAATATTAGATTTTCATCTCCCTTTACGTTCTGAATTACCCATTATCCTCATATACTTCTTCTGTCTCTTCATCTTGGAGAGAGCAGATAGGGGATCCAGTATTAGAATCGATAACATTCAATCAGAATTTCTAAAATCAACAAAACGACTGTTTCCGTTGGTGTCTAGAATGTGTGTGTCTGACGATATACTATCTGAGTTTCGGAGAAACATCATCCACACAATTCCGAAGATTGCAAGAACTGACAAGTGCGAGCGTTATCGCACAATCAGCTTAACAGCTCATGCTTCGCGGCTACCCCGCGATACGAAACGTTGAAATGAGAAGTCCTATCCCTCCCGCCGTATTCTCCATACGTTGCTCTCTGTAACTACCACCTTTTTGGATCAGTGGCACACATTCTGGCTGACCAGCACTTCCGATCATATGAACAAGTTCAAAACTGAATCAATTCACGGACCCCACAAAAGACGCCCAGTTCTTCCGCCACTGGTTTCGTATGCTATTCGGAAGATGGGAGAATGTAGTGGCCAGCGATGAGCAATACTATGAATCATAATTTTTTTTGTAAGTTTTTCGCAATAAAGCCCCGAACTTCGAGAAGGAACGGCGGTAGCAAAGTTGTAGCCCTTGTAGATATAACTTGTCATAATGAATGTAATGTAAAATATGTAGAATGTCTAGTTAGATGTAAGAGAGGATCTTATGCCCTACTCTTACCAAGTTAAAGTAGTAGTTTACGTAGTTTTTGTAGGCCAATTTAAGGTAGCCAGTTGAGACGAACATTTTGATACGGGACACTTGTGGTCTATCAAGTCGGGAAACTGCCTCAGACTGGCCTATAAAAACTACGTAAGCTACAGCGCATGCGCGTCAATAGAGTTTTTCAACATTCTCGCGCTCTCTTCGCACAAACCATTAGTTTTGGAGAAAAAAAATGAATAGGACCTTTTTGTAGGAAATTTAGTATAGTTTAATTTTGTACATCGACACGTTTTCACTGGGGGGGAGGCGGGGTGCGGTTTTCGAGTTATTCAAGAAAAAAGTACAAAAGTGATTATTAAATGTGTTCTATCTCGGCAACCATTCGGAATAGGGCATACGTCCATATGAAGTTTTTTGTTCAGAATCACTAATACTATCACCCATCAAAGCCTGTACCTTTCCTCCTGACTCAATGTGTATGTGTGTGGTGCCTGTTCTTTTGGACGTGTCTGAAACAACAGGCACCACATATATGAGGGGTCTAGATGGGAGGCGTGCTGCGTAGTCCGTGCAACTGTCTCAGGATGACTCAGCGGCTGGTAAGCGGCCTAGTAAGCAACGTTTGAATCCCTGTCCGGCACAAATATTCAACTTTCCCCATTGATGCCACCTCGCAGCCAATGTCTGTATTCCCTTAGTGTCTTAATTCATAGTGGCTGCTGGATCAAAACTGTATCTGTTCTTTCGGAACCTGCACCACACATGTACATATTATTCTCTACTGGTTCATAAGTTATCCTTTTTCAGAAGGTATTAAATATTTGCACCTGTTACAAATGGAAATGTATAATCGATATCGGTAAAGAATAAATAATTGTTGTCTGCACCTCAATCCTTCGTAGAATAACATTACTGTCCAGTTGCTGACAATGATCAGCCACATTTGTTGTTGTTATGGTCTTCAGTCCAGAGACTGGTTTGATGCAGCTCTCCATGCTACTCTATCCTGTGCAAGCTTCTTCATCTACCAGTACCTACTGCAGCCTACATCCTTCTGAATCCGTTTAGCGTATTCATCTCTTGGTCTCCCTCCACGACTTTTACCCTCCGCGCTGCCCTCCAATACTAAATTGGTGATCCCTTGATGCCTCAGAATATTTCCTACCAACCGATCCCATCTTATAGTCAAGTTGTGCCACAAATTTCTCTTCTCCCCAATTCTATTCAATACCTCCTCATTAGTTATGTGATCTACCCATCTAATCTTCTGCATTCTTCTGTAGCACCACATTTCGAAAGCACCTATTCTTTTTTTGTGTAAACAATTTATCGCCCACGTTTCATCTCCATACATGACTACACTCCATACAAATACTTCCAGAAACGACTTCCTGACACTTAACTCAATACTCGATGTTAACAAATTTCTCTTCTTCAGAAACGCTTTCCTTGCCATTGCCAGGCTGCATTTTATATCCCCTCTACTTCGACCATCATCAGTCATTTTGATCCCCAAATAGCAAAATTCATTTACTACTTCAAGCGTCTCATTTCCTAATCTAATACCCTCAGCATCACCCGATTTAATCAGACTAAATTCCATTATTCTCGTTTTGCTTTTCTTGAAGTTCATCTTATATCCTCCTTTCAAGACACTGTCCATTCCGTTCAGCTGCTCTTCCAGGTCCTTTGCTGTCTCTGACAGAATTACAATGTCATCGGTGAACCTCAAAGTTTTTATTTCTTCTCCATGGATTTTAATTCCTACTCCGAATTTTTCTTTTGTTTCTTTTACTGCTTGCTCAATATACAGATTGAATGACATCGGGGAGAGGCTACAACCGTCTCACTTCCTTCCCAACCACTGCTTCCCTTTCATGCCTCTCGACTCTTATAACTCCCACCTCGTTTCTGTACTAATTGTAAATAGCCTTTCGCTCCCTGTATTTTACCCCTGCCACCTTCAGAATTTGAAAGAGAGTATTCCAGTCAACATTGTCAAAAGCTTTCTCCAAGTCTACAAATGCTACAAACGTAGGTTTGCCTTTCCTTAATCTTTCTTCTAAGAGAAGTCATAGAGTCAGTATTGCCTCACGTGTTACAACATTTCTACGGAATCCAAACTGATCTTCCCCGAGGTCGGCTTCTACCAGTTCCATTCGTCTGTAAAGAATTCGTATTAGTATTTTGCAGCCGTGGCTTATTAAACTGATATTTCGGTAATTTTCACATCTGTCAACATCTGCTTTCTTTGGGATTGGAATTATTATATTCTTTTTGAAGTCTGAGATTATTTCGCCTGTCTCATACATCTTGCTCACCAGATGGTAGAGTTTTGTCAGGGCTGGCTCTCCCAAGGCTATCAGTAGTTCTATTGGAATGTTGTCTACTCCAGGGGCCTTGTTTCGACTTAGGTCTTTCATTTCATCTTAATCTACATCCTCTTCGATTTCCATAATATTGTCCTCAAGTACGTCGCCCTTGTATAGGCCCTTCACATACTCCTTCCACCTGCTTTCCCTTCTTTGCTTAGAACTGGATTTCCATCTGAGCTCTTGATATTGATGCAAGTGGTTCTCTTTTCTCCGAAGGTCTCTTTAATTTTCCTGTAGTAGTATCTATCTTACCCCTAGTGATATACGCCTCTGCATCCTTATATTTGTCCTCTAGCCTTCCTTGCTTAGCCATTTTGCACTTCCTGTCGATCTCATTTTTGAAACGTTTGTATTCCTTTTTGCCTGCTTCATTTACTGCATTTTTATACTTTCTCCTTTCATCAATTCAATTCAATATTTCTTCTGTTACCCAAGGATTTCTACTAGCCCTCGTCTTTTTAACTACTTGATCCTCAGCTGCCTTCGCCATTTCATCCCGCAAAGCGAACCATTCTTCTTGTACTGTATTTCTTCCTCCCATTCCTGTCAATCGCTCCCTACTGCTCTCCCTGAAACTCCGTACAACCTCTGGTTCTGTCAGTTTATCCAGGTCCCATATCCTTAAATTCCCACTTTTGTGGAATTTCTTCAGTTTTAATCTACAGTTCATAACCAATAGATTGTGGTCAGAGCCCACATCTGCCCCTGGAAATGTCTCACAATGTAAAACCTGGTTCCTAAATCTCTGTCTTACCATTATATAATATATCTGAAACGTTCTAGTATCTCCAGGCTTCTTCCATGCATGCAACCTTCGTTCATGATTCTTGAACCAATTATTCTCTGTGCAATTATGCTCTGTGCAAAATTTTATCAGGCGGTTTCCTCTTTCATTCCTTAACTCCATTCCATATTCACCTACTATGTTTCCTTCTGTTCCTTTTCCTACTATCTAATTCCAGTCACCCATGACTATTAACTTTTCGTCTCCCTTCACAATCTGAATAATTTCCTTTATCTCAACATACATTTCATCAATTTCTTCGTCTTATGCGGAGCTAGTCGGCATGTAAACTTGTTCTACTGTGGCAGACGTGGGCTTCGTATCTGTCTTGGCCACAATAATGTGTTCACTATGCTGTTTGTAGTAGCTTACCCGCATTCCTACTTTTTCATTCATTATTAAACCTCCTGCTGCATTACCTCTATTTGATTTTGTATTTATAACCCTGTATTCACCTGAGCAGAAGTCTTGTTCCTCCTGCCACCGAACTTCACTAATTCCCTCTATATTTAACTTCAACCTATCCATTTCCCTTTTTAAATTTTCTAACCTACCTGCCCGATTGAGGGATCTGATATTCCACGCTCCGACCTGTAAAACGCCAGTTTTATTTCTCCTGATAACAACGTCCTCTTGAGTAGTCCCCGCCCGGAGATCCGAATGGGGGACTATTTCACCTCCGGAATATTTTACCCAAGAGGACGCCATCATCATTTAACCATACAGTAAAGCTGCATGCCCTCGGGAAAAATTACGGCTGTAGTTTCCCCTTGCTTTCAGCCGTTCGCAGTACCAGCACAGCAAGGCCATTTTGGTTAGTGTTACAAGGCCAGATCAGTCAATCGTCCAGACTGTTGCCCCTGCAACTACTGAAAAGGCTGCAGCCTCTCTTCAAGAACCACGGGTTTGTTTGGCCTCTCAACAGATCCCCTCCGTTTTGGTTGCACCTACGGTACGGCTATCTGTATCGCTGAGGCAAGCAAGCCTCCCAACCAACGGCAAGGTTCATAGTTAATGGGGGGACCACATTTATGATATTAAAATAGTCCAATATAGGGAATAAGAATTTTAAATTGCCTTTTGCCGGTTTGAGGACTATCCGATTTCGATAGATATAGTCACAGGAGTTGACGCACGCCTTTCCTACAACAACTACATTTTTGATGTATAGATTCTAGACTCTCCTCTGTAAGTGAATGTGAAAAGAATGTTACCACCTCTGTAAATAATTTTGTTTTTTACTGATCAGTAAAAGCTTAAGAAGCTCTTAACGTTAGCTAGCGTTTTTGGATTCTGCGGTTAGTTGCTAGATTCATATTACTATATAATACGGCTGACAACCGCGGAGTGCATGCGGCCCGCTATTTGACGACCACTGGTGTGGAGTGAAGTGGAGGAGAGATAAACAAAATTTTGAGTGTGGAGAAGTAGCTGTATCAACTTCAGCCTGTTAACGGCTGAAGGGACGTCGATTCTCTGCCGACAGCTGCCGAGCTTCATCCAGTCGCTGGCGAAGCTGCCGTGGTTCAACGTGCCGTGGTACAGCGTCGCCCCAGAGGAGAGGCCGGCGCCCGTCCGCGCGCCGGTGCTGCACAGCGACGTGGCCGCCCTCGAGCGGGCGGTGCTGGAACTGCGCGTCACCGTGGAGCGCCTGCGCCGCCGCCAGCTGGCTCTGCTGCACGTGCTGCGCTGCGCCGGCGCCAACGCCGCCACCTGCAGCCGCAACTACGTCAACGACAGGAGGGTACGTCACCTCGCTTCAGCTCTTCCTTCACACACCTAAGTACACGAGGCCCTACGCAAAGTAAACGCGGCCGATGCTGCAAATACAGGAACCTACCACGTCTGCTCATTTTGTAATGGTATCCCGCCAGACACTATGACTTCCGTCCCAACGTTTCCACAGATGATCAACTACTGCCGTTAACCCACCTCAAATACCAACAACAGAACGGGCGTCGACCCTCCTTCCTCCCAGCCTTCGACACTGGAAAAGCGTACGACCGTATCTCGTTCCAACTCCTTTCGTATACGCTTCCAACCAATTCCACGCGTCAAATAGCATTCATTCTTGTTGACTACGCGCAGTCAACGTCCCAAATCCCTCTGCTCTCATATACGTAATCAGATTTGCTGATAACGTCATCCTTCGTCGTTGTGTGAAAGAGTAAGCGAAAACAGACAGAAAACCACACGTTTCGGCGCAAAACTGATGCAGATAATACTGATAATATTCCATGAAAATGAAAGCCTGTATTAGGGAGAGTTTTAGAACTGTCAGTGGTGTAAAATTAAGCGCTTGTGTAATAGATAGTACTGATCTTCAGCGTAACTCCTGACTTGTTTCGTTGACGTGCAATAAGTTAGCAACTACGAACGGAATATATTTACAGTTGTAACTGTTTTGTTAGTTTTGCTATGTGTACACTAATCTCCTACCTCCTATCCTTAACTTTAATGTGTTTGTGTGTATTGTAATGTCGACATTCTGGGAACTGAACGATGGCAAGTGATGTGCTTACGTAAACGCTATCTGATTAAAAGAGACGCCAAATCCATCTGAAATTGTGGCAAGGGGCGGTGAAACTAACCTACGGATATCACATACATGCATGCCCGAGGCAGGATTAGAACCTGCGACCGTAGCGGTCGCGCGGTTCCAGACTGAAGCGCCTATGACCGCTCGGCCTCACCGGCCGACCAACGAACAATCCACACACGTCTAAAGAAGCCAACCTTTTATGATGAACAAAAAAAAAAAATGGTTAAAATGGCTCTGAGCACTATGGGACTTAACATCTGTGGTCATCAGTCCGCTAGAACTTAGAACTACTTAAACCTAACTAACCTAAGGACATCACACACATCCACGCCCGAGGCAGGATTCGAACCAGCGACCGTAATAGTCAAGCGGTTCCGGACTGAGCGCCTGAACCGCTAGACCACCGCGGCCGGCTATGATGAACAGAGCAGGTCGAAGCATATATCAAAAAAGTAAACTATTATATTGAGATCTGTGTACATTCGTTTAAAATTTTTTGTATTGCCGTGTTTTGCCTCGTGATGAGGGTATACCTGGAAACGTAGCGCAGTATTATATCAGTTAAGAAAGTTAATGAGGAATCAGCACTGGTAGCGGTGTTTTGGAAACCTATTTGTAAATTTTAATAAAAGTCAAGTTTTAATGATAACAAGTATGGTTTTAAGCCATTAGTTAATGCTAACTGGCAGAACATGGGTTCTGCATCCCATGACCATTATCCGTAACATCCTCATCCGCCCCATCCTCACCGATGCAAATTTGCACCAACATTCAATCTTCTCAGTTCTTACCTCTCCCTTCAAATTCATAAACGACTTGCACTTCGCCTCAACTGAGTGACGTACCAACTCATGGAATTCCCGTAGTACTCAAACACATTCGCCTGTTCTATGTCTCCTGCATACCTGATTTCGATACCTCGTAATATTTCCCTTCCTTTCTTGTCTAAACCATCTACATTGTTTTTCTGGCCGACTTTACCCGCATGCTCTCCTTGAGTTCTACTCCTCCTGCCAACTGCAACCTACTCTGCCTGTCTCCTGACATGTGAAGGCTCCAATAAACTATCTTCCTTCCATTTCTTAATTTCTGCAGCCCAACTAGAAGCTTCCACTTTCCCTCTGCAATACCTTCTACAACAAAATTCCTAGTCATGCAGTGACCTAGAGCGCTCGCTAGCAATAGCATTATCACATAATAGGAAAAGGATTTCGCCGTCGTGTGGTTATACACATAATCGCTGTCTTAACCTCTTAAAATTTATTCCTGTTTTCCTTTTATTTTTAATCTAAAATCTTGCAGAGCCGTAACTTGGCTTCTGCCAGTTAGTCCCCAATCGTGGGAATATAAATAACCAATAAACAATAAAAAAATCTGCGTTTTTTCTACACTCATCTCAAACCATTTCCAATAATTGATTTCCGTGAGGCTGAACGGGAAGTCCGCCGTTAATGTCTTTATATCCTATATGGCTCTTGTGTGATTTTCGGAAACAGAAATAACGGTGCCTAATCAGTGGAGTAGAGTAAATTTTCAAGATTCGTAATGTTTTTGCGAGGCAGGAATTGCTACGCTGATAAAGGCGCCCGCTCTCCATTTGCGATGGACTCATCTACTGCCAAAGACCTGGTCGATTAAATCGAAGAGCAAACACACCTTTCTGGCTAGAAAAAGAGTAGCAATACCAACACCCTGATACAAATGCTTCATTAACAACGCGAGCAATCTCGTTAATTTCCTGTCAGACCTCGTACAACGTGTACCAAGCCATATTTTACAATTTACCAATGAAATAACTTGATTTATAACTGGCCTGGGACAGTGAAAAGTGATGAATCTGAAGCACTCTCATGAAAAGATCTTTTTCCTTCTTCAGTCCACCTCGAGCTTCATAACCTCTGCGTAGACATCAAGCATGCCTTTGATAGTCTCGATAGAGCACAAATGCTAAATTATTTGCTGGTGCTTGGTATACCATCGAAGTATGTCTCACTTATTCAAGCTGCATTGGCTGGTTTCAAGGCTGCAGTGCGAGTGGATGGAGAACTGAGAAATTGGTATACCATTAGTAAATGGTCAGACAAGGGGACGCACTCTCCACAATGCTTTTCAATCTGACTCTTGAAGCAGCCAAGCGAAGGCTTTAGACATCTGGTTACATATGCATAATTCGACTCAAATGTGTGCATATGCTGATGATTTAGCATTTATTAGTAGAAGGAAGGTATCGCTAGAGAGGACAATATGCGAACTCAAAGAATCCACAGAACCTAGAGGCCTCTCTATAAATGAAAAGAAGACTAAGTACATGAATTTCACCAGGAAGGAAAATAATAATTTGAATAGACTATCGCCAGACGGTTTCAATTTTGTACATGTGCAGAATTTTGACTATTTGGGCTCTAATATTAACAGCTCAAATTCCATGTCAGCTGAAATAAAACTGCGCTTCCTAAGTGGTAATAGATGCTTCCACACGTTTAAGATATTGTTGGCCTCTAGGTTATTAAATAGGCAACTGAAGCTGCATGATCAAGTCTGTTGTAACCTGTTGATGTGAAACATGGACGCTAACGAGTGTTGATGAGCAGCACCTCAGGATATTTGAATGTAGAGTGCTGCGCAAGATCTTTAGGGGAAGTCCAGCATAATAATGGTTTCTGGAGGTCTGGGACTCATACTGAGCTGGACTGCCTCTTACAGGGAGCTGACATCGCAAGAATTGTGAGAAGTAGAAGAATAGCCTGTCCTCATGATAGATACTAGAAGAACAACTAAAAAGATTTTTGAATGGATGCTAACCGGAAGAAGAGTGAGAGGAAGACCACGGAAACGGTGGATTGGTGATGTGGAAGAAGATATAAAATCTCTCAAAGGATGGCGCAGAGCCGCGCTGCAGAGGGCAGAACGGAGGAAATTTGTTGATGAGGCTAAAACCCACAAAGGATTGCAATGCCCTGAGAAGAAGGAAGAATCCATGTCTTTATGCACTATCTGATCAAAAGATGCCCAGACACCTGTCAGTGGACACTGTAAACGTAAATGTCGTGTGACTAGGGCCCCCCATTGGGTAGACCGTTCTCCAGGTGCAAATCTTTCGATTTGACGCCACTTCGGCGACTTGCGCGTCGATGGGGATGAAATGATGATGATTAGGACAACATAACACCCAGTTACTGAGTGGAGAAAATCTCCGACCCAGTCGGAAATCGAACCAGGGCCCTTAGGATTGACCACTCAGCTACCAGGGGCGGACAGTGGACACTGATATGGACACTAATATGGAGTGTGTTCAACATTCGTATTTAAGCTTGAACGCTACTGAGGACATTTTTTAAGAGGTGTCTGAATATTTTTGGAGGAATAGCTGTCAATTCTTCTTCAAGAACCGAAACCATAGTAGGCTGGAATGTTGGACGATGGGGTCCAGGGCGAAGTCGACATTCTGACTCATCCCAAAGGTGTTTCATTGGGTTCATGCCGGTACTCTGGGGAGCCAGTCCATTTCGCGAATGTCAATGTCCACAAACCATTGCCTCACAGCTGCTGCTTTATGACAGGATGTGTTGTCACGTTGATATGGTCATTGTCTCCGAACACGACAAGCACTCCCGTGCAGGAACACCATCTCCTCTTTACTTCATTGTTGGCACTACACATGATGGCAGGTAAAGTTATTCAGGCATTCACAAAACCCAAACCCTTCCATCGGATTGCCATAGCGTACAGCGTGATTCATCAGTCCAAATCACTTGTTTCCAGCCGTCCACTGTCCAGCGTCACTCTTTGTAGCGCCTTAGGCATCGCAAATCACTAACTACGGAAATGTGCGGCTTACAAGGAGCTGCTCGACCATTCTACCCATTGTTTTTATCTCCCTACGCACAGTCACAATACTAGCTGGACTGCCCGTAGCACTTTGACACTCACGAGTGGTTCCTTCGACTGATTTCATACTCGACGGTCCCTGTCCGTCATTACATGAGGTGTGCCAGGGCTCGCGGTTATTCCTTGGCATTTCGACTTCACAGTGATGTCACCAACAGTCGACTTCGGCAAATTTAGAATGGTTGCAATGTCCCTGATGGATTTGTTACACAGGTGACATCCAATGACTAGGCCACATTCGAAGTCGCAGAGCCCTACTGGCCGACCCGGTTCGGCTGGCACTGCTTGTGTACTGACAACGCAGTCCTTCCCACTTCCTTTCATACGGGACGGGGACGGGGGGGTAAGTTTCGCATTTCATAGGGGTGTACGGATACTGTCGATCAGTGTATGTTCGTGCTACATCTAATCTTATAATAACGGAGCTCACACTTTGCACAATGTCATCAAGAATGTTTTTATACTAGATTTTGACCTTTTCATCAACTCCTTTTACAGAGTTAGGTAAAAGAGACAGAAAGGGTCAAGGGTGTAAGAGCAAGGGACAAGTGAGGCCAGGATGTTGCCATAACTGAAGGTACTGAGGCGCTGCATTCGAGTTGAGTGGGTTGGAAGTAGGGCAAGGGTTCATTGCCCATCCTATTTTACTCATGGCTGTAATTTTGAGCAACTGTAGTATATATTTCAGAATAATATTCCACCGTAAGCTGCAAATATATTTTTATTTCGCCTTACCGGTTTCGACAAATTTTGGACGAATCATGACATTACGCTTCGAAACCAGTACTTAACTTCCGAAGATGACAAATTAATTTGTTGACACCGGTAAAGTGAAATAAACATGCATTTGCAACTGATGACTGAATTTATTCTGGAACCATCCTCATTTAGATTTTTCGTGATTTTCCTTAATCGCCTCGGCCTAATTGAAATTTTTCATTATTTTCCTGTATCACCTCAGCTGAATATTGCGATGGAATTCTAAACACACTATGTGAGCAAAAGTATCCGGGCACCCCCAAAGCATACCTTTCTTGTATTAGGTGCATTATGCTGCCACCTACTGCCAGGTACTCCATATCAGCGACCTCAGTAGTCATTAAACATCGTGAGAGAGCAGAATGAGGTGCTCCGCGAAACTCACGGACTTCGAACGTGGTCAGGTGATTGGTTGTTACCTCTGTCGTACGTCTGTACGCGAGATTCCCACACTCCTAAACATCCCTAGGTCCACTGCTTCCGATGTGATAGTGAAGTGGAAACGTGAAGGGACACGTACAGCACAAAAGCGTACAAGCCGACCTCGTATTTTGTCTGACAGAGACCGCCGACAGTTGAAGAGTGTCATAATGTGTAACAGGCAGACATCTACCCAGACCATCACCCAGAAATACCAAACTGCATCGGGATCCACTGCAAGTACTATGAAGTTAGGCGGGAGGTGAGAAAACTTGGATTTCGTGGTCGAGCGGCTGCTCATAAGCCACACATCAAGCCAGTAAATTGCCAAACGACGCTTCACTTCGTGTAAGGAGCGTAAACAATGGACGATTGACCAGTGGAAAAACGTTGTTTGGAGTGACGAATCATTGAATGCATTTGTGACTAGTTGATGGGTTAACGAAAATGTGCATTTACAGTTTATGTTGTTTTACGATGTTTGAATACGAGTGCTCGCACTGTGTAACAACGTCAAGAATGTCTTTAACAGTATTGACAACGACATACAAATGTGTCAGCTCACATTACGTTGACATGGCTTAAAGCCTTAATATCAGCACTTGATAATGGCCTAAGGGCGAAATTGCAATGTGTAATAAAAACTTATAGCAGTCACTGGCGTAAAGGTGATGTCCAGCAAAGGTGTGGAAGATCCTTACTAAGAGAAGGGACAGGATAGTGGGACACCCGCTGTGCATCCAGAACCTGGCCATGGAAGGAGCAATAGAGGAGAAAAATGGTAGGGGGCAGAAAATGACTAGAATATGCAAAAAACAATTTATGTTAGGTGCGGTTATTACGTAGATGAGAAAAGATTAACATAATATAAGAAAAGACGACGGACGGCAACAAAACTTTCGAAAAACTGAGGACTTAAAGAAGGATAAAAGTAGGCTAAAGTCACAGGTTACAGCACTAAAATTTTTCCGAGATGTACGAAAATCGTAATTCATAGATTTAAATGTTTAGCATTCTAACTACCGAAATCTCATATTGCACCGCTAAGCAAGACTTTGCGCATCTGTAGAGATCAATACTTTACACAGCGTAGTAACGTTACACCTCCGCAGGCAGCGATATGATCTTGTCTACAGTTTAATCACTAATGCAATATTTAAACACCTCAGGTATTTTTTTCCTGTTTGTGCTCATTATCTTTTGGTAACTCAGATTTATTTCAACACCATCAGTAAGACGCAGCATTTTTCCTGGTCTTCGGGAATTCAGAGCTGTTCCACATCTTGTATCTGTGCTCTGCGCATGATTTCTCTGATCAGTCAATAAATAACCTCACATTTATTCAACGTTAATATAACACGGCTACTGTTATTATCTGATTTGCTACTTCTCGCCGAAAAGGACCTGTGATCGGACGAGAACTCCAGTGTCCATCGCAACGTATCACTTAATGAAGTAATTTCTGCTTGGGGACACAAAATCAAAAACTTCTCTCCCTCATGTTACTCACTCCACTCGACAAGGCACAGGCCACGTGCTACATTCAGCTTTCTGTTTTTATTCGGTCCACTGATGGTCGTCTGTCACACTGCCCAAACTGCTAAAAAGCAGGCGAAGCCTTCACGTAAATACTCTCCTTGGCATTTATATCATGGATTTTACACTTAGTCTGAGATTCTGTATTATATACATTCATACTTGTCTTCTCTCTCTCTCTCTCTCTCTCTCTCTCTCTCTCTCTTCTCAGTGATCACAGGCCCTGTAGACTACACGCTGCATCAACGACCTGCCTCCACCGCCTACTATCTCTCGAGGCCTCTCTCCACCCTGTGGAAATTCCTAATGCTGCGATGTCCTTCCCTATGTCATCTTTCCAGCTTGTACGGGGTCGGCCCAATGGTCTTGTTGCCTGGAGAGTTCCTTCAAATGCTTTCTTGGTGATTCTGTTGTTTTCCATTCCAGCCACATGTCGTGTCCATTGCAGTCTCCTGCTTTTTAATTTCTGGATGATAGTGGGTTGCTTCATTAACTGATAAATTTCATTGTTCTTTCAAATTCTCCATACACCATTGTCCAACACAGGTCCCTAGATGTTTCTCATTACTTTTCTTTCAAAAACATTCAGTTTTTCTCTTTCATTCTTTGTAAGTGTCCAGCTTTCTGAACCGTACAGTACTATGGGGCAGATGATAGTGTTGTATACCTTCATCTTTGTGGTGATTGACAAAGCTTTACTTTTGAGTGGGTTGCTTAGTGAGTACAGACATCTTGACCCTGAGGCTATTCTTACATTTATATCGATTGTTATGATATTTTTACTGTTGAAACGTGATCCAAGGTATTTAAACTGGAGAACGTTTCTGAATTTAGAATTTTGGTCAATTTCGAAGCAAGGATTCGGGTTTATGACTCGACCTATTTCCATATATTCGGTTTTCTCTTGGTTAATCAAAAGCCCCATTTTGCTGGCACTGTATCTGAGAGATCTGTACATGTCTTTCAGTTCTTCTTCAGTTTCACTTAGCAACACTATATCATCTGCATAAGCCAGGAGTTTTACTTCACTGTGTTCGAACCGGAGACCATGGTATAGATGTAAATTACTCTCCCGAACCACTTTCTGTATTGCATCGTTGAAGAGGACACATGGAAGAGCGTCTCCCTGTCGTAAGAATGTTTTAATTGGAAAGGTGGGGGATATGGATCCTCTGAACTTCACGGCTGCCTGGGAGCCATCCATGCACATTTGTATCATCCTAACGATTTTACTGGGTATACTAAATTCTCGTAATGTGTTGTAGAGGATACTTCTGTGGATGCTGTCGTGATCTTCAGTGATCCTAATAACTTATTTCTTTCAAATAACGTATTTGATTGAAACAGAGAAATTGAATTTACATAAATTTTTGAAATTTATAATTGTGATGTTTTGGTGCGGTATGCTCCAGCATATCAGATACGTCCACGTCTTTTAATTTGCAACTAGTATTTACAGGAGCAGATAGGGGCCTACTTCTGGTGTCACATTATTGCTTCATCAAGGGACCCGTGCGAAACGTTAGCATTTTTATAGTTTTAAGTAATGGCAGTATTTGGAATAATCGTAGTCGTTGGTGCAAGCGTAGTTGTGGGAATGAAGAGAAAACATCTAAAAAAATGAAGCGAACGAAGTGAAATAATAATAATGAATTTATGATGCATCCTTGTATACATTTCCATGTGTCTAAAAATCAGATTTGCATTCGGAATGTTTGTCCTGGCTTGTACAAAGGGCAGAATCAGGGACTGTCAGTAGGACCACATAATCTATAACTTTAACTCGACAAACATTTTCAGTTACATTAAGCAAAATATGTTTGTCGTTTCGGAAAATATATTCGCTTAAAAAAGTCAGCTTGCACGAAGAGCAGAGTTAATTGACTACCACAGTGGTCACGGTTATTATGTATGGCAATGCTTTATACAAATTATCCACTTAATCAGTACTTTAAAACGAAGAAATTGTTATTTGTAGTAAGATAATATGAAAAGGGAGTCACTTATTCGTGATTGATAATTTACCTGCGTTCGATAAAGGTATGAAGCTGGGCATTCATGATGTCCTTTGGCCTTTGGTAGTTAAAAGTCTCCTTTATGTTAAAATATTTCTGCAGGTCGTACGTCTTGGTGCAAAATCAGTGTTCAATGTCAGAAGCCAGTTAAAAAACATTTCTAACGATACGTCATTCATCCAAAAAATGGTTCAAATGGCTCTGAGCACTATGGGACGTAACATCTGTGGTCATCAGTCCCCTAGAACTTAGAACTACTTAAACCTAACTAACCTACGGACATCACACACATCCATGCCCGAGGCAGGATTCGAACCTGCGACCGTAGCAGTCGCGCGGTTTCGGACTGAGCGCCTAGAACCGCTAGACCACCGCGGCCGGCATCATTCATCCCCGAACGATTAGTATGTACTGAGAGAAAGGGATGATGACTTGATAAATAATACACTGGCGAAAAAAAAAATCGCACACCAAAAAATAATCAATACAGAGTAATGAAATTCTGGAAATACATTTGTGTACGTAACATATTGAAGTGGTTAAAATTGCAAGATTACAGGTCAATGTTAGCGCAAGATAAGCCATTGCAAGTGTAAAAGTTGGTACATTAATAACCGGTATAACCGACAACTATTGAATGCATGCATGCAAACGTGCATGCATTATGTTATACAGGTGCCGGATGTCAGTTTGCGGGCCGGGGTTCCATGCCTGTTGGACTTGATCAGCAGATACAGGGATGATTAATGCTGTTTGTGGAATACGCTGGAGTTGTCGTCCGATGGTGTCCCATATGTGCTCGATTGGAGACAGATCTGGTGATCGAGCAGACCGAGGCAAAATGTCGGCAGTCTGTAGAGCATATCTGGCTACAACAGCCTTACGTTGGAGAGCTTTATCCTGTTGGAAAACACCTCCTGCAATGCTGTTTATACGAGGTGCGATGATAAAGTAATGAGACTGATGTGAAAAAACTGTTGCTTACCGTTTTAGTCAAGTTTAGTGTTGTCTCCTTCAAAGTAGTTCCCTTCTGATTGAACACACTTTTTCCTGCGCTACTGCCATTGATGGTAACATTTCCGGAACTCATCTTCTGTAATACCCTCCAAGACCCTCGTCACAGCTTTTTGGACATCTTGTGTTGTTTGAAAATGGTGTCCCTTGACCGCCGTTTTGACCTTTGGAAATAGAAAAAAGTCGCACAGAACGATATCTGGCGAATAAGGTGTCTGTGGTAGTACTGAAATTAGTTTTGAGGTTAAAAATTGCTTTACTGACAGAGCAGTATGGGATGGCGCACTATCGTGATGCAGAATCCAATTATCAGCAATGTTGGCACGGACACGAACAACTTTTTTACGAAGTCTTTCTAAAATTTCTTTTTATTAATATTGGTTAACTGTTTGTCCAGCAGGTACCCACTCTTTATAAACAATTCCCTTGGAATCAAAGAAGCAGAGAAGCATGTATTTCACTTTTGTCTTTGACATGCGAGCTTTTCTTGGTCTGGGTGATCCCTTTGAGCACCATTGCGAACTTTGGCGTTTTGTCTCTGGATCGTATTGAAAAAACCAACTTTTATCACCAGTGATAACACGGCTCAACAATTCTGGATTGATTTCCATTTGCTCTAACAGATCGGCTGCCACATTTTTCCGTGTTTCTCACTGTTGTCGTGTGAGATTTTTGGGGACCATTTTTGCACAACTCTTTCTCATACCAAGATCTTCAGTGATAATTAGACGATCGGTTTCTCGATTGATGTTCAGTTCTTCTGCAATGATTTTCACGGATAATCTTCGATCAAATCGTACGAGTTCACGCACCCTGGCCAAGTTGACATCCATCCATGGGGTTTATGGTTGTGCACTGCGGTCTTCATCTTCAACATTCGTTCTGCCTTGACTAAACATTTTATGCCAACGAAAAAGTTTAGCTCTTGGCATAACCTCCTCTCCAAAAGCCTTCTGAAGCTTACCGTAAGTTGTCGTCGCGTTTCCACCCAATTTAACGCAAAAAGAGATGGCATACCGGTTAATATTACGCGGTTCCATTTCCGTGACGAGAGGCACAAACACGTGTTAACTTATTACAGCACAAGTCACGACTCAGCAGTTGCATCGATGTGCCGCTTGGACTAGAAGCAGCTTATACACCAAGGTCAAAGATATTGTGCCTGCGCAAGCCTGCAGCGTTGCCACATCTTGCAAAGAAAATCAGTCTCATTACTTTATTGTCGCACCTCGTAAATGGCACCACAACATGTCGAATAACCAAGCTGACACACAAATTTTCAGTCAGTGTGCGTGGGATAACTGGGAGAGTGCTCATGCTGTCATTCGAAATCCCACCACAGGCTGTAGCTCCAAGTGTAGATCCAGTGTGTCTAGCACGCGGGCAGGTTGCTTTCAGGCGCTCACATGACCTCCTAACCAACACAAGACCATCACTGGCACCGAGGCAGAACCAGATTTCATCGCAAAACACAAAAGATCTCCACGCTGTCCTACAGTGAGCTCTCGTTAGACACTACTGAAATCGCAAATGTCGGTAGTATGGAGTTGATGGAATGCACGTTACAGGCCGTCTGGCTCCCAGTTGTAAATGCTTGTTGTATCACTGTGGTATCAACTGCTGCTCAGGCTCCTGTTGCAGATGCAGTTGCGATGCGCCAAAGCCACACGCCAATCACGATGGTCTTCCCTGAGGGAAGTACCACGTGACCGTCCAGAGCCCGGTCTCCTTGCGTCTGTACATTCTCATGATCACCGCTGCCAGTCACGTGCAGTGGCTACGTTCCTGCCAAGCCTTTTAGCAGTATCGGGGAGGGAACATCAAACTTCTTGTAGCCCTATTACACGACCTCGTTGAAACTCAATGAGGTGTTAATAATGGTGTCTTGGTCGCCTAACATCAACTCACCACGTCCAATCTCAAGGGTAAGTAGGGCTAACGACCGTTACAGCGTGTATTTAAAGCAAACGTGATTTGCATCCTCATTGCGACGCTGCTGGCGTCACTCTGATGCAATTCGTGCGAAAACTGAATAGAGATCATCAACTTTGGTTTGATTTGCACAACTTGTTGGTGTCGTGATTTTATTTTTCGCCAGTGTATGAATGAATGTGATACAGCGCCATCGTTTCCACCTCTGGCCCTCTAGTCATAGACACATTATAATATTTTCCTTTATCGTTTTGGAGTAGGAGGCAAACTTTTGCAAGCAATTAAAGGTTTTTACATAGATAGTCAGGCAGCAGTTAGAGTTGACGGTAAATTGAGTCCATGGTTAAGAGTAGTTTCAGGGGTAAGGCAAGGCTGCAACCTGTCTCCACTGTTGTTCATATTATTTATGGATCATATGTTGAAAACAATAGACTGGCTGGGTGAGATTAAGATAGGTGAACACAAAATACGCAGTCTTGCATATGCGGATGACTTAGTTGTGATGGCAGATTCTATTGAAAGTTTGCAAAGTAATATTTCGGAGCTACATCAGAAATGTAAGGACTATGTAATGAAGATTAGCATCTCCAAAACAAAAGTAATGTCAGTGGGAAAGAGATATAAACGGTTGGTTCAAATGGCTCTGAGCACTATGCGACTTAACTGCTTAGGTCATCAGTCGCCTAGAACTTAGAAATAATTAAACCTAACTAATCTAAGGACATCACACACATCCATGCCCGAGGCAGGATTCGAACCTGCGACCGTAGCGGTCGCTCGGCTCCAGACTGTAGCGCCTAGAACCGCACGGCCGGCGATATAAACGGATTGAGCGCCAAATAGGAGGAACAAAGTTAGAACAGGTGGACGGTTTCAAGTACTTAGGGTGCATATTCTCACAGGATGGCAACATAGTGAAAGAACTGGAAGCGAGGTGTAGCAAAGCTAATGCAGGGAGCGCTCAGCTACGATCTACTCTCTTCTGCAAGAAGGAAGTCAGTACCAAGACTAAGTTATCTGTGCACCGTTCAATCTTTCGACCAACTTTGTTGTATGGGAGCGAAAGCTGGGTGGATTCAGGTTACCTTATCAACAAGGTTGAGGTTACGGATATGAAAGTAGCTAGGATGATTGCAGGTACTAGTAGATGGGAACAATGGCAGGAGGGTGTCCACAATGAGAAAATCAAAGAAAAACTGGGAATGAACTCTATAGATGTAGCAGTCAGGGCGGACAGGCATAGATGGTGGGGTCATGTTACACGCATGGGAGGAGCAAGGTTACCCAAGAGACTCATGGGTTCAGCAGTAGAGGGTAGGAGGAGTCGAGGTAGACCAAGGAGAAGGTACCTGGATTCGGTTAAGAATGATTTTAAAGTAATAGGCTTAATTTCAGAAGAGACACCAATGTTAGCACTGAATAGGGGATCATGGAGGAATTTTATAAGGAGGACTATGCTCCAGACTGAACGCTGAAAGGCATAATCAGTCTTAAATGATGATGATGATGATGATGATCGTTTTGTGTTTCAGGCGCAGGGTCTTGTGACGCCGTCGGATGCCGATGATTTCGAATGGCTGCTTGCGGGGCTGCCCGTTTCCTCCCCGCCGGCGTCAGTTCCTTTGCCTGTAACGCAGCCGCCGTCGTACGGCTACGGTCAGGTACCGAACTACGGGCCGGGGTACGGCCTTGTTTCAGGACAAGGATACGGAACAGGGCCGGCCTTCGGCACAGGGCAGGGTTTCAACGTCGGCCAAGGCTACGGGTATGGCCAAGGATTCGGCGTTCCACAGCCAAATCCGTATGCGTACCAACCTGACTTCCTTCCAAATAGGTCGGGCGCAGCTAACCAGGGGACAAACGCAGTCGTCACCCAGCCGATACCCAACGTTGTGCCGAACGGCGCCAGCGGTGTCCTGCCCTCGGTGGCGGCTAATGTTATCCCAAGCGGCTTAGGAAACGTCGGCGGAATTGGACTGTTCCGACCTGCCGGCGGCCCGCCTCTCTTCCAAGGCACTTCCACATCATCTTCATCCTCCACAGGACCAGGAGGTAAGACAGCAACTCACAGTGCAGTCTGTAAGAGAATAAATCTGGATAAATTATTGTGTGTGTTTTAATGTACACTACTGGCCAATAAAATTGCTACACCACGAACATGACGTGCTACAGACGTGAAATTTAACCGACAGGAAGATAATGCTGTGATATGAAAATGATTAGCTTTTCAGAGGTTGGCGCCGGTGGCGACACCTACAACGTGCTGACATGAGGAAAGTTTCCAACCGATTTCTCATACACAAACAGCAGTTGACCGGCCTTGCCTGGTGAAACGTTTTTGTGATGCTTCGTGTAAGGAGGAGAAATGCGTACCATCACGTTTCCGACTTTGATAAAGGTCGGATTGTAGCCAATCGCGACTGCGGTTTATCGTATCGCGACATTGCTGCTCACGTTGGTCGAGATCCAATGACTGTTAGCAGAATATGGAACCTGTGGGTTCAGGAAGGTAATACGGAACGCCGTGCTGCCTCCCAACGGCCTCGTATCACTAGCAGTCGAGATGACAGGCATCTTATCCGCATAGTTTTAACGGATCGTGCAGCCACATCTCGATCTCCGAGTCAACAGATCGGAACGTTTGTAAAACAACAACCATCTGCACGAACAGTTCGACGACGTTTGCTGCAGCATGGACTATCAGCTCGGAGACCATGGCTGCGGTTACCCTTGATGATGCATCACAGACAGGAGCGCCTGCGATGGTGTACTCAACGACGAACCTGGGTGCACGAATGGCAAAACGTCATTTTTTCGGACGTATCCAGGTGCTGTTTACAGCATCACGATGGCCGCATCAGTGTTTGGCGACATCGCGGTGAACGCACATTGGAAGCGTGTATTCGTCATCGCCATACTGGTGTATCAACCGGCGTGATGGTATGGGGTGCCATTGGTTACACGTCTCTGTCACCTCTTGTTCGCATTGACAGCACTTTGCACAGTGGACGTTACTGGCTCGTCACAATACGCCAGTCACTACTCTTGATGAACTGTGATATCTTGTTGAAGCTGCATGGGCAGCTGTACCTGTACACGCCATCCAAGCTCTGTTTGACTCAATGCCCAGGCGTATCAAGGCCGTAATTACGGCCAGAGGTGGTCGTTCTAGGTACTGATTTCTCAGGATCTATGCACCCAAATTGCGTGAAAATGTAATCACATGTCAGTTCTAGTATAATATATTTGTCCAATGTATACCCGTTTTATCATCTGCATTTCTTCTTGCTGTAGCAGTTTTAATGGGCAGCAGTGTATTTATGGGCCTGACATACAGACAGTAGATTTAACATTTCAACATTATATGGGATTTTGATCAGCACCACATCCAGCCTTAGCATAATGATTGTTTGAGAGGCAGAAATGCTAACAACTACATCACCAAATAACGATGGTCAGCATTGCTGCACGAATTACCTAAGTTGAGTGCCCTCCTCAACACAAACTTTAATTCATTTTTCCGTTACATATTGTCACTATTGCCAGTGCTCTCCGATATTGACAAGCACCCCAACATTGGACGTAATGGGACTTCCTTGTACCATTGGTGATCTTATAGATCTTATAATTAAATATTTCCCTGAAACATTTAAGTCTAAGATCACCAAGGGTACAAGGATGTCCCATTACGTCCAATGCTGGGGTGCTTGCCAATATCGGAGAGCCCTGGCAATAGTGACAATATGTAAGGGAAAAATGAATTGAAGTTTGTGTTGGGGGAATGGGGGGGGGGGGGCACTCAGCTTAGGTAGTTCGTGCAGCAACGCTGACCATCGTACTGCGGTGGTGTAATGGTTAGCATTTCTGCTCTATTGTACTTTGAACGGCACAGTTTCTGGTGATGTCCAGACACTATTTTCAATGATGTAATGATTAGATTGTATAATTATTTAAATACGCAAAGTTCGTGGACATGTGTTGTTTCTGAAATCAGTTGGTTGCCAGAAATGTAAATCTGTGTTATTCAACAGTTTATTTGTAAATTTATTATGTTCAATACAAAAATTGTTATTATTAGGCTACATAACAGTTTCTGAAGATCAGCTATATCATTTCTCATTACCAAAATTCTTATTTTATGTGCATAATATAGATTCTGAAAAACTACTTTTAACTACAAATTACAATCAGGTAAATATCAAGCTTAGTGAAATATTGCTTGTACCCATGTCTATTATTCACCGTCAGGCCCTCTGCTGTCTACTGAAGGCCAGTTGTAGAGAGCTCTGTAAAAGGATAGATGCCCTTCAGGGATATACGGCTCCAATTTCTTCAGGTCAGCTATTTTCGTCTCACTTAGTGGTACACATTTTTCGTATGCTGCAGCCGTCGGTAGAGTTACTGTTGTTTTTAAATCAAGAAGTAAACGAAAAGTGTGCGTCACCAGACTTCCAATGTATGGTTTTGCAATGACGTTCCCAATACACTCACTGTTGTATTCAAATTCCATGAATTCTGAAACTTTGCTGTTCATTGTATCCAAAGACAAGGCATTGCTTTTGTAAAATTTAGGCCACCATTGTTTGAAAGCCAGTACAAATTTTGTTGAAACAACCTTAACCTGGTATTTATTAAAGCTACTTGCAGCAAGAATATGTTCTACAAACTGCATGATGCTATAAATCCTATTGACAGCTCGAATTTTCCTCTTAATCACTGCAAAGTCCCTGTCACAGGATAAGAATGAATGGCCTCTGGCCGGGAAATAATGATAAATTCTGAGTAAACGCTGAGATGCTGCAACTGCCATGAGGAACATGACCATAGTATTATTCTTATTCTGCCCTGGGCAGCCACCTGAAAATATATGCAGATATCTTATGTTTGGTGGTAACTCGTTTCGTATGTAATCCAGCAGAAACGTGCAGACTTCATCGGGACCCTTCTTTGCTGCATCTTCGTGATAAATGTAGAGTGTTGCATATCCTGTCTTGAGGTTGTGGGTATTGAATACATTAACAATGAGTTGCCGAGGGTAGAAAACTTCCTGAACTGGAATGGTAGGAAGGGACAGATTTTGCATAAAATCTATGGCAATACCTGCAACATCTGAAACGTCCCCTTTAGAACAATTTATACAAGACTGTGCTTAAACTGACACACAATATGTTTTTAGCGCAACGCAATCTGACTATCAAAGATCCCTGCAAAGGAATGGCCCTGAGTAACATTAAACTATACCTTTCACAAATAACTTACCTCACAAAAATCTTCATTACTGGAACTACTGCAATACAGCGAGCGCCACTACTGCCAGCTAAATAAAAGATTCAAACTACTGAAGGCACTAACTACTAATAGGGATAGTTAGCAAATGAAAGATTTTAATAGAGAACAAACACTGTATTTACCTTAAAATCATCATATATATAGCAGTTCATGACAAATTACAAAACTCCGCCATCTCTCTCCCCACATCCACCACTGCTGGCGGCTCACCTCCAACTGCGCAACGCTACGCTCTGTTCACATCCAGCTGCCGCTGCCCAACACTACAATGGCAGACAACAATGCAAACTAGCCACAGACTGCACACAGCACAGCTAGTGATTTTCGTACAGAGCGCTACGTAACGTTGCCAATAAGAAAACATAAACAGCCTACTTACATAGCCCCCATGCTCCCCACAAAAAATTTTACAAAATATTTTTGGGCAGTGGCCAATAATGATTTGAAAAAATTTTTAAATAATTACAATAACAAAGATATCAAATGCACACACTTATTAATACAATGTTGGTCAAAAGCTAAAATTTTCTCACAGTCCATAAACACAGTCCTGATCATTCATCACAGTGAAACTGCCGTTTCTTTTCTCAAAGTCTGAGCAGTAAAAGACAATGCACACGGAAGTAATGGATGTCCATGCAGTCTTGAAGAAGTAGTGTTGTCCTTCCAACAGAAAGACAGTGCTGACTCTTGACATGCTGACAGGTAACGGGCCACAACAGAGCAAACCCACAGCAGAGCCATTCGAACTTTTGAAGAATATTAGTAGGTAGGTCATCACAGAGCAGACCCACTGTAGTCCTGGTAGAGATTGTGGTATTGGTGAGTCAGCAAAGGTGTAGACCCACTGCAGTCCTTGTAGAGATGGCCAGCAGCCATCTGTTGTGACTGTGCGAGTGCACAATCACCATTGAAGAGTCTTGCAGTTAATATAGCAAGTCCATAACCCACCACTTGTGCACTCACAAAGTTTTTGGAATTGTCATTAAAACCAGCAATGCTGTTATCCAGTCCCTTGCTGAATTATTAACACACGTGCAAACACTAACAGTCCCTACTTCTCACATATTGTCCACATACTATGACCAACAGAAACGTGTGCAGTGAAATGGATGCTTACAAGTTACTTAATTTGATTAACTGGCGTCAATTACAATATTATAACATGAGAATACAATTACAAAGGTACAAAATACATCATTAAAGAACATAACAATACAGATAACATTTGTAGTACAGGCTTTACAACAGAATAGAAATAAACATATACATCAGTGTTACAGGAATTATGACATGAGTAAATACATAAAAGATCAGAAGAACGTTTGAAACATCAACTTCACACATGAGCAACAAAACAGAACAGATAAATAATGTCTAAACATCTTTACAAGGTAAATAACATATTATTAATGCAAATTATATTTGAGGATAACAGTATTCCTCATCATAGTGAATGTAGCGTAGTATTAGAAGAAAAAATTCTATGAAACTACACAGAGACAGGAAGAAAACAAATACACAAGGGTACACAAACACATAGTGGGGTAATACAAAAGGAAAGGTCAGGGTTTGTTTTACTGCAGTATTTGGCAAACAAAACTTTCTTTGCTTCTTGGAGATCTCCCTTCATTCATCATTATTCCCAAAAAGTCCTATCTATACCTCCTTCCTGTATTCTATTCATATCTCTTTCAAAATAATTGTTTCTCATTGTACAATACTCATTTTGGCCCAAATCTTTTTCATATAACTTCGCAATGCATTCTTTACCTATTCTCCATAGTCAGTTTCTTATATAGTCTACCCCTCTTAAGCTAACTTAAATCTACTGAGCTCAGATATATATACCAAGGGACGAGGCAATGCAGCAGCACATAACAAATTAACACAAACCACAAGGACAAAAAATTTAAATAGGCAAAGCAAGCAGCATAGATTACAACTAATATAAGGCAATGAGCAGCAAACAATAAAAATAAATTATTAGTAAAACTGGCTTAACAGAATAATACAAAGTCAAATTCAATAACACTATGCCTGGCAAACAGCAGCAGCAACTTATATCTAAACATGACATAGCTCAAGCAAAAAAAAACATTACACTAAAGACAACAATGCAGACAAGGGAAATGAATATTCACATCTTAATGTCTATGTAATTAAAGTGGTGCACCACAAAAACTAATTCTACAAAACATTACCAAGTACTTGAAAAGAAAATTATGTGTCCAGTTACTGTTACTAGTCCCTTCTTATTGTTATTTCCATTCCAAAAGCTCCTTTTTCGAAGAATGTGGATTACAAAATTATTATTTAATAGATCTGTTGACAGAAAGTGTTCACATTAGCAAATGCATTTTATTTTATAAAACTAATGCTGCAACACAGCTGGAAACCAGATATCAAATGAAATAAGCAATTACGCAAACCAAAGCATAAAAATATCATTCAGTAGTCATGTGACATTTCATAAGTTAGTAGAAATCCTCTCAACTCTCGTAGAAAGATGCTTGTCATAATCAGGTGTGCAGATGTAAGTATCCTTCCAAGTAATGAGGGTGTCGCATTTGCAATATTTTCTCTAAAGGAATGCCAATGGCGAGGATAATGGCTTCCCCTTTCTTTTTTTTTTTTTTTTACCTGTGCTTCTGACGAGGCACTCACTAATGATTTGTTCTCCCGGTGTCTGACACAGCTGCGTGCCCACGATGCATTACGTGCAGGTGGTCACTTAACTTTCCTACGGAAATATTTACGACAGCAGTTTCCGCTACAGTGACAGTCTCATATACAAAATTTCACGGGTCGAGAATTTACGTTGCAAATGTGTAGAAACAAACTCCTATGAATATAACAGTGTCCAAAAAATTTTCGCTGGCATTGTGATACATTCGCGCATTTACACACATTTCATAACTCTTAAAGTACGAATCTTGGTTTCCAACAACCTTTTTCACAAGTCAAGAGTCCCTAACTTCTAGTCATTATTCATATACATATAAACACGTAATCACATTCCTCATATATGGTAGCATCATCTTATTGACATAAACATACCTCAACAGCATAATACACATCGTCGTTGTAAAAATAACATCATAACATCTCAGTCAAATCTCAAAAAAGTCGTAGCTTTCTGCAATAATTTCAAACCATAAAAAATATTCTCTGCTCATTTCAATAGTGTCATCTGCCTCAAACGTACTTTAAAAATCATGATCTCATACCAAATACATCATTCAAAGCTCTCATAGTATCACAATGGTTCCGAAAAAATATGAAGAGTTCACACAGTACAGACAAAATACAATTTCATAAGTGTGAAGTTACCCAACTGTGTAATTGCGTAAACATGTGTCACTGATGTAGTAAAAAGATGTTTATCTCTCTCAGTTAAATGATCAGATAGCTATGTAATTACGTGTTAGAGGAATATGGTACCGATGTGTAAAGTTGTATAAGCAAATACCATATTAGCTAGGGCTCCTTGTGCTTGCCAAACACATGATACACAAAGTAGGCGTGTACCCCCCTGAGGATTATTGTAATTATACCCTCATGTGTTACAGATTACAGCAATGGAATGAAATGTATCACGGAAAACTTTCTTTGTAATTCAAAAATCTTTAAAAATAAATGTTTTAAGTACAAGATTAATCACTCAAATACATGTCCTGTAGCACTAAATGTGCGTCTTGCTGTAAGATAATCTCTGTGGGAGTGTCGTAGTTATCGTCCTCCGAAAGCTAAGTTCAGCAGAAGCCAATGTACTTACCTCATGACAAACAAAAGTGAAATGCTTTGCGTATAGATTTCTTAGTTATTACGCTTATTGTTGTGATGAAGAAATTACTGTGCTGTAACGTATTGTTGTGCTACGGAAAAGGCTGTCTCGTTGTAGCTATACCACAAAAGTTACTCTTAAAACATGTTTTGCTTTCCAGAAGGATTCAGAAAAAACTGTGCCGATATAAAACAGATACACCGCAAAAGCAACATTGTAAATTGTCACTCATTAGTAACGTCGTGATATAATCGTGTAGCTGTCACATAAACTAACCACTGTGTCATCTAGTATCTCTCAGAAAGTACTTTAATTCAAAATGTATTTTCAAGTAAACCAAAATGTTGCATTAAAATCTCATTAGCAGTACTGGTAAATGTTCTAAGTATGTGAGCCTTATAGTCGTTACGTAATCGTGCAACTAACAAGCAAGAATGTACACACACAATAACACTGTGTCGTCTGTTCGCAATAACAAGGCATTCGTAATTTCTGTTTAAATAAGTTCTCTTGGTTCTTGACTGGATATTTAACTTTAAACATTGTTGCATGGTAACAGTTTCTCAGTGTGACAAATTGTACAAGTAGCGTGAAGTGAAAATTGCAAAGACTAAGTTAAAAAGCAGATTATCTGTCAATAAATGGTTTTACATGTGAAATGTGGTGTAAGCCTTTACTCTTCCTAGTACGCAGAGTTTCAACTTCAACGCAATTATCATGTGGTATACGTCGGATTCTGTAGTTCATGATATCCAGCATTACAAATTTCAAAACTCCGCCATCTCTCTCCTCACATCCACCACTGCTGGCGGCTCACCCCCAACTGCGCAACGCTACGCGCTGTTCACATCCAGCTGCCGCTGCCCAACACTACAATGGCAGACAACAATGCAAACTAGCCACAGGCTGCACACAGCACAGCCAGTGATTTTCATACAGAGAGCGCTACGTAACGTTGCCAATAAGAAAATATAAACAGCCTACTTACACATCCTCGTCTTTCTGACACAATACTTGTACTTCAGGAATACGAGCAGAAAACGTTGCACCCCTGCGCATATGAACCATCATTTCTGCAGCGGCAACCTTCTTAGTCTTTTCATTCAGTGTTTTGTTTCGTAATTTATTTTGAAGCGCTTCACAAGTACCACATGTGTCAACTTGTGGTCGACCAAATGTAAGTGAAAAACGTTCTTTGAATATTTTTAAATAAAATTCGTACTTAATATTACTTGCTTGGGGATGTCGTAATCTGAAGTGCTCATGCATGATTTTGAGATTAAGTTAGCTATTTAAATAACGGTGTTCTCTTGTGCCATAGTGAGTAATTTTTTGTGGATAGGAATTTATGTGATTAATTATCAAACTTATTTCTACACCACTGATTTGATTTCCCGATGCATTTTTACCCCTCTGGTCACTAGGCGACTTTCCACAAGCAAGCAGATTGCTTATCCTCCTTACCCTTTGGTTTGTGACACCATGGATACTTAAGAAAGCTTTCTTGCATACCTCTGATCGTCCAGTGCTGGAATTAATAAAATACTGAAAATTGTTGCATCTTGGTTTGCAGTTGCCTCCTTCTGGCACTCTTCTTCGTCTTCTGTAAATATTACCTACAGTAATCAGCCCTTGGAGATAGGAATCTTGTGCGTCCTATGATGTCATGTTGTAGAAAAGTGAAAATACTTCATTTCTTTCCTCTTTAGGAATTCTTCCAAAGCAGTTTCTAAGACATCTACAAAATTACACAAATGTTTCAGTCACGCAATAAATCATTAGTTTACTATTTTATTGGCGTATAACCTCCCGTATTAGAACATTACTTACTTGCAGTCCACACCAATGCTTTTCTTTGAAACTAACTTTCCACTGTAGTTTTTGTACTCTAAACCTTTAATTCGCTACCTTTTTATGATTTCACGCTGATACTCAACATTCTTTACACCTTTTTTCCTCCGTCTACTTTCACCACCATCATGTACATCCATATCTTCCCTGTTCAACATTGCTGTGCTTCACAAAGAAAAACAGTGCGAACACAGAGATGATATACGATGAGAATTGTCAGATACCACCTCTGGCGGTGCCCCGCTCCGTTGGCTTACACCAAGAGCGGCGCTCAAGGCAACGCCCACCATCTTGGCTCCACGTAGGGTCGTGTGGGTCCAACCCTTGGTCTGTAGGTCCATACAGTGCCGCACGAGGAGATTCGACTGTTTGCTTCCCAGATGTTATAACGCCACGCTATGGCCACATCAGAGGCGACAACTCTTGCCTATTCCAGGCCTCACTAGGGATTACATTGGCCGGATCCTCGGTTGTTGTTAACCGACGACTGCGCCTGGATTTAGTTCGTAGCACTGGACTTACATTTGGTGAAAAATTGTCTTGTGACTTGTGTTGCAAAAAGGTAACGTTTACCATCTTCACAACACTGGAATCGAGCATCTGCGATCCAGCATTCACTGAGGTGACAAAAGTCATGGGATAGCGGTACACACCAACATGCAGTGGCAGTAGTATTGCGTACACAAGGTGTAAAAGAGCAGTGCATTGGAATCATTTGTACTCAAGTGATTCATGCGAAAAGGTTACCGAAACGATTATATCTGCACGTCAGGAATTAACAGTCCCTGACATGGAATGGTAGTTGGAGCTAGACGCATGGGAGATTCCATTTTGGAAATGGTTAGGGAATTCGATATTCCGAGATGCACAGTGTCGAGAACGTGCTGAGAATACCAAATTTCAGGCCTTACCTCTCACCTCTCACCAAGGACAATGGAGTGACTGACGGCCGCCACTTAACGACTAAGAGTGCCGATGTTTGCCTAAAGTTGTAAGTGCTAACAGGCAAATAACAATGCGTGAAATAATCGCGGAAATGAATGTGGGACGTACGACGAACGTGTCTGTTAGGACAGTGCAGCGAAATTTGCTGTTAACGGGCTACGGCGGCAACGACAGATGCGAATGCCTTTGCTAACAGCACGACACCGCCTGCAGCGTCTCCCTAGGCTCATGACGATATCGGTTGGAACCTAGAACAAAATCGTGGCCTGATCAGATGAGCCCCGCTTTCAGCTGGTAAGAGCTGATGGTAGGGTTCGACTGTGATGCAGACACCATGAAGCCATGGACCCGGGTTGTCAACAAAGCACTATGCAAGCAGGTGGTGGTTCAATAATGGTGTTGACTGTGTTAACATGTAACGGACTGGATTCTCTGTTCCAACTGAACCTATCATTCGCTGGAAATGGTTATGTTAGGCTACTTAGAGACCACTTCCAACCATTCATGGACTTCATGTTCTCAAAAAACAATGAAATTTTTATTGATGACAATGCGCCATGCCACCGAGCCACAATAGCTCGCGACTGGTTTGAAGAACATGTTGGACAATTCGAGCGAACGATTTGGCCTCTCAGTTCGCCCAACATAATCCCATCAAACGTTTATGACACATAATCCAGAGGCGGCTGTAGAGGCAGGGTGTAGGTTGCAAGTGCTACTCTGAGATGAAGAAGATATGTGTATATATATATATATATATATATATATATATATATATATATATATACGTCTCCGAAACAGCCATCAATACTATTTCTACTTGCTATTACCAATAGTTTCAATGACAGCATGTTTTTCTAAATTTTTTAACACCCCAGTACGAACGGTACAATCTCCTCGCCTTCCGGGTGGGGGAGTTATGAAGGTTTCCGTTGTTTGTCTTATCACCGGTATCTGTTTCCTCCACACGTTTATTATTGTTCTGAAATTTACGTTTTCATCAACATTCTCAGTAGATAGCACCAATGTTAAGCTGCCTTTCAGAGCTCTCAAACCAAACTAGTTCTTCCTGGTCGCTAGCTGTATTACTCGAAATTGATGCAGTGGATATTGTGAGTTAATCGCCCCTCTCTGTACTAAAAAAAAAGGTAAGGCTGCCATCAACCAAAAGGTGATTTCAAATCGTAGTGCTGCTTCTTCTAACCTTTGAAATAACGTATCCAGGCAGTTGTACGGGCACGTACATTTTAACATGGCTCCGAACAACGGTGAAACTCAGCAGTTTTCACATTAACAAGCACCGCCAGAGTGGAAAGAAGCAATGAGTGATACTTATAACGTCTAGGACTGAAAAAGGATCTAATCCATAATCTGTGGATCCTTAGCCTAGGAGTTTACCACAGAACCTGTAAAGCTCCCAAATTTTATTTTAATTCTTGCGGCTATCGGACGTGAGTGTGGAAGTTTTGTGAAGACGCTTGGTCACTGAATGAAACTGACCCTGTGGCCTAATACGAACACGTGTCTTTTGAACTTTACAAATACTGAAGTTATTCAAAAAATGGATAAAATACCACTTTGAATTAATAATTGTGCAAAACATGTTACTTCGTTTTATTGTCCTTTGGGCACGCAACACACTCCATAATAACGACTAGCCTCATGCACAGTTGTATTAACAGTTAAGTTTATTTCACTTTCATGTAGAGCTAGCAATTCCTGCATGGCGTTTCCGTATTAATTTACTGGGTTATCACTGTTCATGGTAGCCTTTTCAATCATGTACAAATAGCAATACGTTCCGCCAACCGAAGTTACTAACGAACAACCACTCATTTCATAACTCGTTCCGTGCACCTTTCTACGAACAAACCGAATCATAAATTACTTTTACCCTACGAACCGACATGTTGTTGTTGTGGTCTTCAGTCCTGAGACTGGTTTGATGCAGCTCTCCATGCTGCTCTATCCTGTGCAAGCTTTTTCATCTCCCAGTACCTACTGCAACCTACTTCCTTCTGAATCTGCTTAGTGTATTCATCTCTTGGTCCCCCTATACGATTTTTACCCTCCACGCTGCCCTCCAATGCTAAATCTGTGATCCCTTGATGCCTCAGAACATGTCCTACCAACCGATCCCTTCTTATAGTCAAGTTGTGCCACAAACGTCTCTTCTCCCCAATCCTATTCAATACCTCATCATTAGTTATATGATCTACCCATCTAATCTTCAGCATTCTTCTGTAGCACCACATTTCGAAAGCTTCTATTCTCTTATTGTCTAAACTAGTTATCGTCCATGTTTCACTTCCATACATGGCTACACTCCATACAAATACTTTCAGAAATGACTTCCTGACACTTAAATCTATACTCGATGTTAACAAATTTCTCTTCTTCAGAAACGCATTCCTTGCCATTGCCAGTCTACATTTTATATCCTCTCTATTTCGACCATCATCAGTTATTTTGCTCCTCACATAGCAAAACTCCTTTACTACTTTAAGTGTGTCATTTCCTAATCTAATACCCTCAACATCACCCGACTTAATTCGACTACATTCCATTATCCTCGTTTTGCTTTTGTTGATGTTCATTTTATATCCTCCCTTCAAGACACCATCCATTCCGTTCAACTGCTCTTCCAAGTCCTTTGCTGTCTCTGACAGAATTACAATGTCATCGGCGAACCTCAAAGTTTTTATTTCTTCTCCATGGATTTTAATACCTACTCCGAATTTTTCTTTTGGTTCCTTTACCACGTGCTCAATGTACAGATTGAATAACATCGGGGAGAGGCTACAACCCTGTCTTACTCCCTTCCCAACAACTGCTTCCCTTTCATGTCCCTCGACTCTTATAACTGCCATCTGGTTTCTGTACAAATCGTAAATAGCCTTTCGCTCCCTGTATTTTACCCCTGCCACCTTTAGAATTTGAAAGAGAGTATTCCAGTGAACATTGTCAAAAGCTTTCTCTAAGTCTACAAATGCTAGAAACGTAGGTTGGCCTTTCCTTAATCTTTCTTCTAAGATAAGTCGTAAGGTCAGTATTGCCTCACGGGTTCCAGTATTTCTAAGGAATCCAAACTGATCTTCCCCGAGGTCGGCTTCTGCCAGTTTTTCCATTCGTCTGTAAAGAATTCGTGTTAGTATTTTGCAGCTGTGGCTTATTAAACTGATTGTTCGGTAATTTTCACATCTGTCAACCCCTGCTTTCTTTGGGATTGGAATTATTATATTCTTCTTGAAGTCTGAGGGTATTTCGCCTGTTTTATACATCTTGCTCACCAGATGGTAGAGTTTTGTCAGGACTGGCTCTCCCAAGGCCGTCAGAAGTTCCAATGGAATGTTGTCTACTCCGGGGGCCTTGTTTCGACTCAGGTCTTTCAGTGCTCTGTCAAACTCTTCACGCAGTATCGTATCTCCCATTTCATCTTCATCTACATCCTCTTCCATTTCCATAATATTGTCCTCAAGTACATCGCCCTTGTATAGACCCTCTATATACTCCTTCCATCTTTCTGCTTCCCCTTCTTTGCTTAGAACTGGGTTTCCATCTGAGCTCTTGATGTTCATACAAGTGGTTCTCTTATCTCCAAAGGTCTCTTTAATTTTCCTGTAGGCAGTATCTATCTTACCCCTAGTGAGATAAGCCTCTACATCCTTACATTTGTCCTCTAGCCATCCCTGCTTAGCCATTTTGCACTTCCTGTCGATCTCATTTTTGAGACGTTTGTATTCCTTTTTGCCTGGTTCATTTACTGCATTTTTATATTTTCTCCTTTCATCAATTAAATTAATATTTCTTCTGTTACCCAAGGATTTCTACTAGCCCTTGTCTTTTTACCTACTTGATCTTCTGCTGCCTTCACTACTTCATCACTCAAAGCTACCCATTCTTCTTCTACTGTATTTCTTTCCCCCATTCCTGTCAATTGTTCCCTTATGCTCTCCCTGAAACTTTGTACAACCTATGGTTCTTTCAGTTTATCCAATTCCCACCTCCTTAAATTCCCATCGTTTTGCAGTTTCTTCAGTTTTAATCAACAGGTCATAACCAACAGATTGTGGTCAGAGTCCACATCTGCCCCTGGAAATTTCTTACAATTTAAAACCTGGTTTCTAAATCTCTGTCTTACCATTATATAATCTATCTGATACCTTTTAGTATCTCCAGCGTTCTTCCATGTATACAACCTTCTATCATGATTCTACCGACATAATACTTTCTATCTCAAAATAATTTCTTAGTAATTTCAGACAACTTATGCGCTACGTGATTGCGTGACCACTTCTTACGGAACCCAAACAACGACTCTACTCGGATACATGCACGAGACAAGCAGCGCTTGGGCATTGTTGACGTTAAACAGTAACACAATTGAAAGTTCCAGAAACCAGCAGTGTGTAATGAGTACGATTTACTACGTCATAGCACTAATGATAGTACTACTCCTTTCAAGACCATCCAAATCATTCTCAGAATTTTGAATACTTTGTTTCGTTTTTCGCTTACGACTGCTTTTTCCGGACCAAGAAATGCTATAAATGTATGTTAATTGCGGTAAAGTTAGTTCATACTGCAACCTTTGTGTGTAGAGTGTTCTACTGCAAATGTATCTTTGGGGTTCTTCTTCTTTCGTGATGGTCTAGGCCATAGGCCTGTTCCGTCTTCTGAGTATCCAGACATCTTTTTCTCAGTCATACTGTGGATCTTCTACCTTTTTTTTAAGTCATCCGTCTTCTGACTGGTTTGATGCGGCACGCCACGAATTTCTCTCCTCTGCCAACGTTTTCATCTCAGAGTAGCAATTGCACCCTGCGTTATTTGCTGGATGCATTCCAGTCTCTGTCTTTCTCTACAGTTTTTACCCTCTGCAGTTCCCTCTGGTAACATGGAAATTATCCCCTGATGCCTTAACAGATGTCCTATCCTAATGTTCCTTCTTCTTATCAGTGTTTTCCATTTGTTCCTTTCCTCGCCCATTTTGTGGAGAACCTACTCGTTTCTTGCCTTATTAGTACAAGTAACTTTCAACATTCTTCTGTACCACCACATCCCAAAGGTTTCGATTCTCTTCTGTTCCGATTTTCCCACAGTTCACGTCTCACTACCATACAGTGCTGTGCTCCAAACTTACATTCTCAGAAATTTCTTCCTCTTTGATATTAGCAGACTTCTCTTGGACAGGAATGCCTTTTTTTGTCAGTGCTAGTCTGCTTTTTACGTCCTCCTTGCCTCCGGCCGTCATAGGTTATTATGCTCCCTAGGTAACAGAATTCCTTAACTTCGTCTACTTCGTGATCCAAAATTGTAATGTTAAATTTCTTGCTGTTCTCATATCTGCTACCTCTCCTTACTTTTGTCTTCCTTCCATTTACCCTCAATCCATACTCTATACACATTAGAGTATTCATTCCATTCAACAAGTCCTGCAGTCCTTCTTCACTTTTACTGAGAACAGCAGTGTCATCAGCAAATCTTATCTTGATATCCTTTCACCCTGAATTTTAATCCCACGCTTGAAACTTTCTTTTATTTCCCACAGTGTTTCTTAGATATATGGATTGAACAGTAGGGGCAAAAGACAACATGTCTGTCTTAAAACATTTTAATCCGTGAATTCCGTTCTTCGTCTTCCAGTCTTATTTTTCTCTATTGGTTTTTGTACATAGTGTATATTACCCGCCTTTCCCTATAGCTTACCCCTATTTTTTCCAGAATTTCGAACATCTGGCTCCGTTTTGCATTGTCGAACGCTATTTCGGGGTGGACAAATCCTATGAACGTGTCTTGATTTTTCTCCAGTCTTGCTTTCATTATCAACCGCAACGTCATAACTACCTCTTTGGCGCCTTTACCTTCCCTAGAGTTAATGTGGTCGTCATCTAACAGATCCTCAATTTTCTTTTCCATTATTCTGTATATCATTCTTGTCAGAAACTTGGATTCAAATGGTGCAAATGGCACTGAGCACTATGGGACTTAACTACTGAGGTCGTCAGTCCCCTAGAACTTAGAACTACTTAAACCTAACTAACCTAAGGACATCACACACATCCATGCCCGAGGCAGGATTCGAACCTGCGACCGTAGCGGTCACGCGGTTCCAAACTGAAGCGCTTAGAACCGCACGGCCACACCGGCCGGCAAACTTGGATTCATGAGCTGTTAAGCTGTGTGATAATTCTCGCAGTTGTCGGCTCTTGCTACATTCGGAATTGTGTGGATGGTGTTTTTCCGAACATCTGATGGTATATCGCCAGTCTCATACATTCTACACACCAAAGTGAATAGTCGTTTCGTTGCCGCTTCCCCCAATGATTTAGAAATTCCGATGGAATAGTATCATTCCTTTCTGCCTTGTTTGAACTTAAATCCTCCGAAGGTCTTTTAAATTCTGATTCTAGCATTGGATCCCCAAACTCTTCCCTGTCGACTCCTGTTTAATTTTCTGTCACGTCATTAGACAAATCTACCATCTTCTAGAGGCCTCAAGTACTCTTTCCACCTATCTGCTTTCTCCTCTGCATTTAGTACTGGAATTCTCATCGAACTCTTAATGTTATCGCCCTTGCTTTTTCTTTCACCGATAGCTGTTTTGACTTCGCGTATTCTGAATCCGTTCTTCCGATTATGCTTTCTTTTTCGATTTGTTCACATTTTTCGTACTGCTATTTCGTCTTAGCTTCCCTGCACTTCTTATTTGTTTCGTTCCTAAGTGACTTGTATTTCTGTATTCTTGAATTTCACTGAACGTTTTTGTACTTCCTTCTTTCATCGACGAGCTGTAGTATTTAATCTGTTAACCATGGTTTCTTCGCAGTTGTCTTCCTTGTACCCTTCCAGATTCCGTGATTATGCTCCTTAGAGATGTCTATTCCTCTTCAGCTGTACTGCCTACTGAGCTATTCATTATCGCAGTGTCTACAGCCTCAGAGAACTTAAAACGTATCTCTTCATTTCTTAGTATCTCCGTATCCCACTCCTTTTCGCACTGATTGTTCGTGACAAGTCTCTTAATATTCAGCTTTCTCTTCATCATTACTAACTTTGTAACTGCTCCTGTGTACGTTTTACAATCCAATATCAGATTTCGGACTCTCTGCCTGACGATGATGTAATCTAATTGAAATCTTCCGTATCCCATGACCGTTTCCAGGTGTGCCTCGTCCTGTTGCGATTCTTGAACATAGCATTCGCAGTTACTAACTCATACTTACTGCTGAACTCAGTTAGTCTTTCTCCTCTCCCATTTCTGCTACCAAGCTGATATTCTTCCATAACCCTTTCTTCTACTGGTTCCCCTGCAACTGCATTCCCTCATGACTATTAGATTTTCATCTCCCTTTACATACTGTATTAGCGGTTATATATCATCATATATTTTCTCTGTCTCTTCTTCTTCAGCTTACGACCTCGGCACGTAAACACGAACTATCGTTGTCGGTGTTGGTTTGGTGCTGATTCTGATGAGAACAACCCTTTCATTGAACTGTTCACAGTAAGTCTCTGCTCTACTTTCCTATACATAACGAATCCTACTCCCGTTATACTATTTTCTGCAGCAGTTGATATTATTCTCTAAACGTCTGATCAGAAATCCTTGACTTCTTTCCATTTCACTTCACTGACCCCCACTATAAACTAGATTGAGTCACAGCATTTCCCTTTATAGATTTTCTAGCTTCCCTACCACGTTCAAAGTAGAACGTTGTCCTTTCGTTGGTTATGCAATATTTTTCTCATGGTCACCTCCCCCCTGGCAGTCCCCTCCCAGAGATCCAAATGGGTGACTGTTCCAGAATCTGTTGCCAGTCGAGAGATCATCAAGATATTTTTCTTCAGGCCACATTTCCTCCGGATACACGTTGTGTCTTTAATGTAGTGGTTTCCATTGACTTCTGCATCCTTATGCCCTTTGCTGATTCTTCCGCCTTTTGGCGCAGTTTCTCACCCCAATGGCAAAAGAGTGCCCTGAACGTCTGTCCGTTATTCCGCTCTCTTTGACAAGGCCGTTGACTGAATGAGGATTGCCTTCTTATGCCGGAAGTTTCCGGCCGCCATTGCTGATAGATTTTATTAAAAATCTAAGCGATGGTCGGGTTCGAATCCGAGACCGAGGACGTTTTGATTGCTAATCAAAGACGCTACCACTAGAGCACATCTCCCTAACGCTTTGAAACTTAAGGCTTATTTTGGTACTCTTGAACCTGGCAATCTTTGTAGATATTCTGGCCAACTTTGTCGATTATACTTTATCTTCTCATTTATCGGATATATTCCAAGCTCTGCTGTTGTGTCTTTGTTTCTTAGTCAATCTAATCTTGTGCATCCCTTAACTTCTGTTACAAATTTCATTTCTGTCACTTCCATTCTACTTTCTTGTTTTATAGTAATTCTCGAAGTTTTACTTCCAAATAGCAAAGTGGGGATGGCCATTATCTTATAAAACTTGATATTTGTGTCTTTTCTCACTTTATTTCTCAATGTTCTATTGGTTGTTCCGCGTATCCTTTGTACTGTATATGGTCAGGGAAGGGGGGAGAAGATTGTTACATATGCCCCGTGGCGGCAGTGTGCAGGAGGTCGAGCGGTCAGCACTTGAGAGTGGGCATCGAGGGCTGCCGTTAAATGACAGAACAGGAAATTAGGTACAATAAAGAGAATATATTTCAGTGTATGGCATACGAGGGGCGCGCCTAGGGTCGGAAGTTACCAGGTTTAGGGCAGTCTAGGAGGTCGAACAATTAATTGAAATAGGCAACGGATGGGGAAGCGGTTCATGTTAACTTATGTTGGTGGCCGGTCGTGAAACGCAGAGCTAGAGGCTCTGCCTTCCGAAAAGACGTCTGTTCTGCTCGAGGTCTGGATTACAAGAGAGAGAGGCAAATGTGTTCTGCACCGCAGAAAACTCCAGCGTCCAAACACGTGACCTGTACCCCAAGCACGCTATTGGCTAAAACCAATGGCGTGAATTCACTAGCAGTTTCAGCAGAGGTCTTAGGGCGTCTCTTGTCAGCAGATTTAACTGGACAGAACGGCCTCGGGTTTGAAAAACAGGTAACTTGTTTCACGTAGGCACAGCGTAAGTTGTTCTAGGAGTAAACTTGTGCAGATTTGACTGGGCCTTTGAAATAAAGTTTTTAAACCAATTCCCTAAAATATTCCTTCACTGGCTGCCACCATGTACACCTTTGATATTTCTGCAGTTTGTTGTCGACATAGAGTTCATTCCGATTGCCTAAAATATTTCCCAGGTAACTGAAGTGACTAACATGTTCAGTGGTTATGGTTCCTATTATGATCCTAGCCTCAGCGGTTTTGTCCCTCTGAAAACCATCATTTTTGTCTTTGAAATGGGTATTTTCGTATCATATTCCTTAGAAATTTGGTTCAGTCTATAGACGGAACTTTGTAGCGAAGTCTCGCTATCCTGTAGGTTAACTAGATCGTGGGCAAAGAGGATCGTATTAAAAATGTGTCATGTGATAATTTCAAGACCGGATCAATGCGTTATTTTCATGCTTCGATCACATTGTCAACGTTTATATTAAAAAGTGTGTGTGATCAGATTCACCCTTGTCGAACCCCTTGGTTTATCGCTTTGTCTTCTGATATCCTTATTTTTGTAGTTCTATATAGATTTTCTGTCACCTTTATTATTTGCGGTGGATATCTATTCTTGTGTAATATGTTCGCATAAGATTTCCCCATCAAAATGGTCGAAGGCATTCTCTAATTTTATAAATGCGATGTGTGTTTCTCTGTTGAACTTTCTCTGTTTTCATATGATTTGTTTAAATGTGGAAACATTATCAGTATAGGACGTTGCTTTTCTGTAACCATTGTTCTTCGGATGACACATTTCGTCAATAATTTGTAGACGTTGGCATTCTAATGCTAAATGTGGGTAGATTGCAAAATGGTTCAAATGGCTCTGAGCACTATGGGACTCAACTGCTGTGGTCATAAGTCCCCTAGAACTTAGAACTACTTAAACCTAACTAACCTAAGGACAGCACACAACACCCGGCCATCACGAGGCAGAGAAAATCCCTGACCCCGCCGGGAATCGAACCCGGGAACCCGGGCATGGGAAGCGAGAACGCTACCGCACGACCACGAGATGCGGGCGGGTAGATTGCACTGCTAATAGTTAAACCAGAACATTTTTTTCTTGTTTATGTAGAATGCTTGCAGAGCCAGATATTTGTGCTTGTGACAGGTACCATCTTCACGTCCACGTCGGAGCAGACCGGCGTAGATGCGAGTGGGAAGCCCACCTTCTCGTCAGTGACGGCGACCGGAGACAGCGCTGGTCATCTGGTCGTGACCACCAGCGGCAGCGACAAGAAGAAGGAGACCAAACCGTGAAACCACTGCCCACCGTGGTTCGTGTCGTATATTGTAAATATCAACATGGGTTGTCGGTCCTATACACCACCTCATCGTCTGTTGACAGCGCTATTAGAGTGACCTAGGGGCAAGGGATGTGACCACTCGGTGCTGAACAGTGGAGAAGGAATAGGACTTCTCTCAAAGTGCACTATCCAGAAGTAAATTTATGATTGCTATGAAATGTGGTATATACTATGCCCGAACCATAACGCTCTAATAACGGTGATCACTATGTTAGGATGAGAGGTATGGAAAGTACACAATTCTGTACCAAATTACTATGTCATTATTTCTTCCTTGTTGCACAATAAAAAGCTTATGACATAATTTGTAGTCAAAGACGTGTATTATGTATGTGAAATACCAAATGCGCAATGTATTTTTCAACATTTCGTTATTAATTTGGCCTATTTACATACGTTCCTAGTGTAATATTTAAAATGTGACGGTGGGTAGCACTCAATCAAACAACGTAGCAAAATGGTAATAAACTCTGTATTTGCATTGAAATGTTATTTACAATACAAAACGCCAGTAATGACGCCGCATACGCAAATTTTATAAAATTTTCGTGTCTCATTGATGGTACGTGAAGTTTACTACTTCCGAATCTTTTTCACTGAAAATGCTTGCACCATTCATCTGTCCTCACCAGACTTTCGTCAGTAAGCCATCAAGGCTAAAACTACTTAATATAACAAGAACTGTGTAGCGCGTAACACCAAAACGTTACGTGAAACTGAAATGAGCTTTTTGTGAAGAATGACGTTTTGATTGTGTGGAGACGATCGTGACTACTATATTTGCTAAAATAATTGTCATTTCCAGACACAGTCGCATTTATGTTTTCATGTTACCGGTTCCTATAGACTCAAACAGTGCTCTTCAAATCAGTGCGCAAGATACGGACACATTTTATAGCACTGTACATTGCTTGCAGTTAAGGAACAATTCGGACACGATGATCGTGTATGTATGACATTGCTGCCTATCATACAGCACCATCTGTGAGTGAATCGCTTGTATTCACTCCATCTTCAGGCCACGAGTGGCCTACCGGGACCATCCGACCGCCGTGTCATCCTCAGTGGAGGATGCAGATAGGACGGGCGTGGGGTCAGCACACCGCTCTCCCGGTCGTGATGATGGTATTCTTGACCGAAGCAGCTACTACTCGGTCGAGTAGCTCCTCAACTGGCATCACGAGGCTGACCGCACCCCGAAAAATGGCAACAGCGCATGGCGTCCCGATGGTCACCCATCCAAGTGCCGACCACGCCCGACAGTGCTTAACTTCGGTGATCTCACGGGAACCGGTGTACCCACTGCGGCAAGGCCGTTGCCAGAATATTTCTGAAATGGACTGGCCTGCCCAGAGTCCTGACCTGTATCCATTGGAACATCTTTGGAATGAATCAGAACGTCGTCTTCACTCCAAAACCCAGCGTCAAACACTACTTTCTCTGGTTTCGGATCTTGAGGAAGAATGGACCGCCGTTACTCCCCAGGCATTCCGACACCTTAACGAAACTGTCCCGAGCAGATTCAAACTATCATAAAGTCTAAGCGTTGACACACCCTACATTAAAGTCCACTTACAGGAACCTGAATAATTTTGACCCGGTAGTGTATCGTCCTTACTGCATTATGCGCCCACAACCCCACCAGGCGGCATTAGGTCTCTTGTTTTGGCTGTGATCATAGCGTGTTAGTTCATTAGTGTACTGTGTGCTGGGTGGTGTTAACCACGACCTCGGACTTCGGAAGTCTGGTGCCTGTGCGGCATGACATATAGCGCAGATGGTGCATAACGTCAAGGATCACTGCTGCTAACACGAACGGCATAGCCGATAGCTGCAGCCAGCAGATCTGCGCTCAAAAATTCTTTGTAGGCCTATTGGAAAGACACAAAATGAATTATGACCGGACTAATAGTCTAGCACAGATGTCAAGATACTAGGATTATATAGTTAAACATTGCATCGAAATTCGAATACTGGGCCAGCGGATCAAATGTCACCACGGCCGCAAATGTAGTAAGCTTAGAAAACGGCACTTTTGTTAAGAAGAGGAAAGAGACAAGCTGCGACCACAACGAAATGACGTCGGCGGCAGACGGAGCACCAGAGGACACTCCTCAAATGGTTCAAATGGCTCTGAGCACTATGGGACTTAACATCTGAGGTCATCAATCCCCTAGAACGTATAACTACTTAAACCTAAGTAACCTAAGGACGTCACATACATCCATGCCCGAGGCAGGATTAGAACCTGCGACCGAAGCATCAGCGCAGTTCCGGACTGAAGCGTCTAGAACCGCTCGGTCACAACGGCCGGCAGAGGATACTCCTACAACACTCCCCGGGCGGCGCGAAACCATGACAGAGTAGTAAGTTAGAGGGTGGGTTGGTTGGCAGGAGAGGGGGGGGGGAGGGAGTGAGGGTGGGGGGAGGGAGGAGGAATAAGACGGAGCGCTCGTTCCAAAGGGTCGGTTCACCAGTGTGCCTTACGTTGGTAACGAGTTCGTTTGCCAGAGATCGAGGCGTACGGCCATGAATAATTTAGTCACTTTACATTGTTGTTTCACTATGACTCAGAGCGCGCTACTGACTAAATTTGTTATAACAATGACCTCTTGTCTCTTAAAAGGCAGGACTTGCAAGACCTAAGTTTAAGCTAACTCTGCAAAAGAGAATGTAAGAAGATTTGGCTTTAACAACCTGTCAACGACAAGATCTATTGGCAGAGTGCAAACTCGGTTTAACAAACAAGGGCAAGGGAATCATCTTGTCCTGTACTAAGGAACGATGCCAGTATTTGCTTTTAGAGAAATCATGTTAGTGGGTGACCTGAGCGCTCTTCCAGCACACAATTCCAATGCTTTCACTTCACTAGTGTACATAGTACCATTTCTGTAGCTTCAGTCGCTTGTTGGTGGCAAATTGTTCTACGCATTGTCCAAGTGTGTTCTGCATGTTTTATAATATTCATAAACGTATGTGTGTATATCTAACAAGAAACAACAAAGAGATTGCATTATTGAAGCTACAAAGTGATCAACTCAGGTGAACTACATGTATCTCTTATATAAACAGGGTAGTCAGAAACAGTCTAAAAAGCTTGTAAGGGTGATGGAGGGTAGACTGTGCTGAGAAATATCTGTTAAGAGAAAAATTCGCTACGTTGCATCGCTTCCTAGTTGATTAATATTGAAATTACCCAACCAGGCCGTTGGGCGCCCAAATTCAAGCGGCCCGCCAGATACAATTAGTGTCGGTTGTTCTCATAGCATAGATAATAGCGCACGAGACTGCTCAATCCTTGGCCTGATATCGATCCTTACCACCACTCCATGTCCAATATCTGTATCGCTCTTTTGTTCGATTTTAGGAAACCAAATGCGACACCGTTTCTGGCAGTCCGCTTGAATTTGCGCGCCCAGTACCCTGACTGGCTAACTTCAATGCTAATTAACTCGGAAACGGCGAAACGTAACGATTTCTTTTATTAACAGTTCTTTTTCAGCACAGTCTACCCTACGGCAGTCTACAATCCTTTCACGGATTTTAATACTCTTTTCACTAAAAGACTGATTCACGAGAAAGGTTTGTGTATGCAATATATAAATATTTCTTGTGAACTGGTGATATATTAAAGTCCCCTGCCATGTGGAAATAATGCCATTAGCATCTCCCACTTTAAAGTAAAACTTAATTTTATCCGTTGTTTGCAGCGTTTCCTCCATGACTGTATTACTTTCATAATAATAAAGAACAACAGCCTTCAGAAACAAATCGTGATTTTATTGAAACGCACGATGCACGTCGAGCTATGGGGGCTTATCTTCAGGTGCCTTGACGGTCTACATCAAATTTATATTTAGTTTAATTGTGTGCTGCTTCTAGTAGCAGATGTAGGGTTCTGGAGAATATTTATGTACAAATACTCACTTTCTATTAAACAGCACATCTGCAGAAACATTTTGACATAGCACATATTCGAACAGAATTCAAAACAACTCAAAGGACTTGTGTTCGAAAATGTGCTGTGTCAAAATGTTTCTGCAGATGATTTGTACATAAACATTCTCCAGAACTATACACCTACTACTAGAAGCAGCCTGGAACTATTCAAAGTTGATGTAGACTGACAGAGCACCTGAAGATGAGCCCCTAGGTCTCGAAGTGCATCGTGTATTCTAATAAAATCACGATTTGTTGCTAAAGGCTGATGTTTTCCATTAAGAGGAAAACTGTTCGGAATCATCCACTCAGGTGTAAGGCTGTTTGATTACAATGCCTGGCTGGCACAAGCTACTGTAGCCAAGAGATATACAGGATGAGTCAGTAACTATTGACGCCAAGAATAACTTGATTTTTTTTTTGCTAGGTGGGGTCGCTTCAGACATGAAGGTCAACTTTGTTTTTTTAAATATTGTGCTTATTTTCTAATAGCGGCTATAGAGACGAATCCAATGATGTGCAACAGTGAGGTCTTTGAAGGTCAACGAAGTCACAAAGGTGGCATGAACGTCCATTTACAGAAGGTGTTCGAGGTGATGAGCATTGGTATCAATGCAGTGCTGCAGTCTTCTTATCATGGATTGACTGGTATTCGTTATCACATTGGCGCTTATCGAAGCACATGCTCTGACAATTCTCTCTCGCATCGAAGCACATGCTCTGACAAGTCTCTCTCGCATAACTTCAGGTGTAGTTGGAACGTCTTTTTAAGCAATGTCTTTTGTGAAACCTCACAAGAAAAGAAACCAGAGGCCTCAAGTCTGGTGAACGAGCCGACCACGACACATCTCCTCCGCGTCCAATCCAACGATTTGGGAATCGTCCTGCAACTCATTTCTAGCCATCAGCGAAAAATGTGCCGGACACCCATCGTGTTGATACCACATTCTGTTCCTTGTTCCTAAAGGTATGTCTTCCAATAACAGACCTAATGTTTCTTCCAGGAATGTGGTGTACTTCCTACCATTAAGGTTCCCTTCGATGAAATAGGGGCCTATAATTCTGTCCTCCAGAATCCCACACCATACATTCACCGACCACGGTTTTTGGTGTGAAAGATGCCGCAACCAACATGGATTTTCAGTTGCCCAATAATGCATGTTATGCAAATTAACATCTCCATACATTCAAATTAATAAATGTGTCATCTCTCTGAATCTGAAGTTCAGCCCATCGGCAGAATTCAATGCGACACATACAATCCGTACCAGTTAATTCTTGGTGGAGACTGATATGGTAAGGATGATATTTATGGCGATGCATAACACGGACAATAGTACTCTGCCTCAAGCCAGATTTCCTTGTGATTTGACGCGAACTAACGCAAGGGTCTGGAACCACAGTTGCAAGATACCAATTTCAGTTTCTCGTTAGTAGTTGTTCTTTGCCGAATATGTTTCCGATGCGTTAACGATCCAGTTGTTCTCATTTTATCATACACATATTTAAATGTACGACATGTAGGATGAGTAGGTTGAGGATATCTTTCAGCGTATAAGTTCTAGCTCTCACTAAATTTCGTTGGCATTCTGCGTAAATGAGAAGCATAGCGGCTTGTTCTTCGAAGGAATATATCATTGACATTCGCTTGATTCGACGTTAATAGTCTTACCGTTCCTATTAGTGTTGTATTGCGAAACCGTAGAATGGTGTTTACATGTCAATGGCACGTTAGATGGATACACCGTATTCAGCAAATATTTACTATTTGCACAATATACGAGAGAGAGTTGTCAGAGCATGTGCTTCGATAAGTGCCGAAATGATAACGAATACCATTCAATTCATGATAAGAAGATTGCGGTGTGCATTGATACCAATGGTCATCACTTCGAACACCTTCTGTAAATGGGCGTTCATGCGACCTTTGTGACTTCCGTTGACCTTCAAAGACCTCACTGTTACACTTCATTGTATTCGTCTCGATAGCCGCTATCAGAAAATAAGTACCCAAGTATAGTATCCCATTAAAAAAAAAAGAAATTTGACCTTCATATCTCTGACGCGACCCCACTTAGCAATAAAAAACCAACGTCTTATTATGGCCCCCGTTGTCCCATGCAATTTTTGTCCCGCAAACTTTTCAGCTCCTATCATACTTTCTGAGTTATTCTAGGTGGCAATAGTTAGTGACTCACGCTGCAGAGTTAATAGTGAACGGGTGTGAAGGAAAATGGGGGGAAAGGTCACACATAAAATGTAGCTCGTGCCAAAGTTGCACTTGAGTCGAGGCGGCCGGCAAGAGGGCATAGCTCAAGCTGAACAGTACTGTGGTTGGGCGTACTGCACTGTACTGGCGCCGCAGTCAGGCAGCAAGTGCCTGCAGTTCGTATCGAACTGGCACTAAAGTCGGACAGACTGTGCGGTAGCTCACATCTCTCGTCATTGCCAAAAGATGTCATTCCAAACACCAGTTAAATATGGGATAACGTTCGTGCCTCCTAAGAACTTTCGTGGAGTGTGCTGATTATGTTTAAGTTGTATGAAAGTGATGCTATTCAGTTACCTAACGCTATTCTCTGAATTAGAATCATATTTCTACGCAGCTGCCTGTAAACAAACTTAGCACTACATCAGACTAGACGTCCAGTGAAACCAGGGTGGGTTGCTAGTTTGTAATGAACTAATAAAAGAAGCTAAAGTCATTTACAATAACGTGGCAGCTGCTTGGTTATCATCCTTGCGATTATATTTGTTAGATTTTTTTAAGGATACAAATAATGAATATTTGCACAATATGAATTTGCCGATTCCATTTCTGTAGTTACGTATCCATACTGGTCGCATATTGTGTTACTGTGATAAGGTGGACAAAGGCGGGTGCTGAGAGAATGAAGAGTAAAGTGGATGAGGAGGCGACGCGTATGACATTCATCTGTCAGTCCTGTAATCTCTTTTGTGCTATTATCAAGCTAATGGCTGATTATGTTGCAATAAATGTTGTCGACCTTTTATTAGTTTGTTTCCGAAATGTGTAACTTAAGTGCAGACTGAGAATCAACTTCCCATTAACCTTACGAAACAGCTCGTCCTCCGAATAATAAATAAGCATGGTGTCATACGGGCCTAAGTTCCAAACCAACAAGACATTAAATATCGAATATCTCAAAGAAAAAAAATGGTTCAAATGGCTCTGAGCACTATGCGACTTAACTTCTAAGGTCATCAGTCGCCTAGAACTTAGAACTAATTAAACCTAACTAACATAAGAACATCACACACATCCATGCCCGAGGCAGGATTCGAACCTGTGACCGTAGCGGTCGCGCGGTTCCAGACCGTAACGCCTTTAACCGCTTGGCCACCAAGGCCGGCTCGAATATCTCCATTTGTATTTTAGTTACTCATGAATAACCTTAGTCCAACTATACTGAGGTGACGAAATTCATGGGATAGCGATGTGCACATATACAGATGGACGTCGTATCGCGTACATAAGGTACAAAAGGGCAATGCATTGGCGGGCTCATGTGATTCATATGAAACGGTCTGCGACGTGATTATGGCCGCACGACACGATTTAACAGACATTTCGGAAATCGTTAGGGAATTCGATATTCGATACGCACAGCGTCGAGACTATGCCGAGAATACCGAATCTGAGGCATTATTTCTTACCATGGACAACTTAGTGGCTGACGGCCTTCACTTAATGACCGAGAGCAACGTCGTCTGCCTAGAGTTGTCAGTGCTAATGGGCAAGTAACAATGCGTGAAATAATCACGGAAATAAATGTGAGACGTACGACGAACGTATCCGTTAGGAGAACGCGGCTAAATTTGCTGTTAATGGGCTATGGCAGCAAGCGACCAATGCGAGTGCCTTTGCTAGCAGCACGACAATGCCAATAGGGCCTCTCCTGGACTCCTGACCATGTCGGTCAGACGCTGGAAAACCGTGGCCTAATCAGATGAGCTCCGATTTCAGTCGGTAAGAGCTGAACGTAGGGTTCGACTGAGGACATGGACGCAGGTTGTCAACAAGGTACTGTGCAAGCTGGTGGTGGCTACATAATGTTGTTGGCTGTATTTACATGGAATGGACTGGATCCTCTGACCCCACTGAACCGATCATTGACTGGAAATGTTTATGTACGGCTACATGGAGACCATTTGCAGCCATTCAAGGACTTTATGTTCCCAAACAATGACGGAATTTTTGTGAATGACAATAGTTCGCGATTGGTTATAAGAATATTCTGGTCAATTCGAGCGAACGAATTGACCTCCCATGTCACCCGACGTAATCGCATCAACATTTACGGCACATAATCAAAACGTCAGTGCGCATAATCAATGCGCAAAATCGTGAACCGGCAACACTTTCGCAATTATGGACGTCTATAGAGGTAACATGGCTCAGTATTTCTTCAGAGGAATTCCAATGGTTTGTTGAGTCTATACCAAGTAGAGATGATCCCACAATTTCTTTCAGCTCAGTGTAATTTTTTTGACAGGCGTGAACTGTGTGCAAGATTGGGATAGATTTCGAATCCGTAGCATTATCTTACACGGGCACTGCTCGTATCCAATGAGCTACTCATGTAGGACTCATGAGCCTTTCGCACAGCTTTGCATCATCAGGTACCTCAGCACTACTTCCCAAACTTCACAGAAATTCTGGTGCATACTTTGTGGGACTAGTACTGCTGGAAGAAAGGATTCATGAATAAATGGAAATAATCCGGAAACAATTCATTACACTATGCTTAAGTCATCTCTCCCTAATAGCCTTTCTTCAAGTAGTTCTAGCCACGCAAGGAATTCATCCTAGTATTTAATTTACTGATTTTGTGCGGAGTTATTTTTTAACGGTGTGTCATTAGGAAGAAAGAAGCTGAATCGGGAACTGAGAACAAAAGCCACACTCGAAAACACCAGTTACACAAAAGAGCGAACTATATACCACACGCAACACAGAGCTTATAACTCTGAATAGATTTTGTGCAGGGTATCGAGTATATAAATTGAGAAAGGAACTTAAGTGATTCTGAAATCCATGTTACTAATAAATGTTCTAGCTCCTATTCTGGGAATATAGCTATTTCTGAACAAAGCTTAACAGAGCAGCTAAGTACCGTAGCTATTAAATTAAAGAGGACGTTCTCAGTTTATCAGGGCCATTAGTTTCAACAACAACACCCGGGGAATACCTTTCTGGTGATATAGCGGAGCAGCACATCAGCTAATGGTTTCTTATGAATTATGTGGGAACGATGGCCGGCAGTAATATTCGAGTTCCCAGAAACAAGCATCCCTCTGACGTTACCAGCTCAATGAACTGCTGCCTCTGGTTCACCAGCAGTTAATACACATCTTCATGGTACACAGCTACACCTTCATCGCTCACAGACGTTTCTGACTGCACCTCACGTCATTGAAAGGAAACAGGATTGGGGTTAAAATTAACGAGCCACTATCTGAACTTGCTTTCCACTTAGTGAAATTCTTTTGACTGACGTAGAATCGGAAACTACGTTTCACATAATGCTTTCTGATGATGGAAATTGTTACCTCACGGAGTTTAAGTTTTTAGCAAGCCGTTTGTTTATTTTCTGATCAGTAAGACTGTCCGGTGATTTCGTCCGCAAGTCTTAAAAATGTCTATTTTTTTATTTTTTATTTTTTTTAAGGTGGTTGGCACACATATTCGTGCCTTAGCTACTCTGCGAATTTAGTTCAGCTGATGATCTTTTTAGATTACTGACTGTATCTTATAGACAAAGAACATGGAGTAAATGAAAATTTAAAAGTATGTAAATAGTGTTATATCATACATTTCAGTAACTATCCCAGTCATAGCGCAGTATTTAATTGTATCAGCTCTTTCACTTACATTTCTTGCTGATTTTCCAGGCTTTAACGACGTCTGTAAATATCAGTTTTATGTGAATTATTGTACTGTCTACATAGCGACTGACCGTATTCCCTTACTCTTCAGTTGCGAACGTTTCTGACGAACAAGGCTTTCAGGGAGCAAATGGTGCTTTCAAAGCATGCGAAATGATTCTTCATACTTTGAAAAGTATGACTCGCGCACGGAGGGTTCCTCCAAACTTAATCATGTCTATACATAGTTCATATAGCCTGGGAATTGACAATCTGAATAATTTTGGCCTGTTATCGATATCGATACTTGCAAGATATTGCTACCGGGAATTTCAGGTTCAAATGGCTCCGAGCACTATGGGACTTAACATCGGAGGTCATCAGTCCCCTGGAACTCAGAACTACTCAATCCTAACTAAACTAAGGACATCACACATCCATGCCCAAGGCAGGATTCGAACCTGCGACCTTAGCGGTCGCGCGGTTCCAGACTGAAGCGTCTAGAACCGCTCCGCCACTCCGGCCGGCCGGAATTTCAGGACCATATCAAAACTAGCACGGAGATACAAAAGGAAGCGAGCGGGGGACTTCAGTTTAAATGCAGAGAGAGAGAAGATTTGATAAAACATTTTTTATTTCCTTGCTAAACCATGATTACAACTTACATTTTATGTTCACAGGCAGTAATGTTCGTCTGTTATGCTTTTGACGGATGATGAATGCAGTTTATGTTCAAATAGCAAAAAGATTTTTTTGAATGATATAATTACGGTTTAACAGTTTTTGGATTTTTTTTCCCTTTGCTTGCTTCTTACCAAATTTCATGATTCTGGGTGAACGGGAGGTATCGTGTATGTATTGATGACTGAGATTGCGAGTTTCAAAATATGACATAAATGGCCGTATATTTTGATTGCGTTTACTTAGAATCTTAAGCGCCACCGAGGTACCGTGGTGCACAACATGTTATATAAATTTGAACTTTATACGTCTGCCGTGCGGTTCTATGCGCTTCAGTCTGAAACCGCGTGCTCGCTACGGTCGCAGGTTCGAATCCTCCCTCGGCATGGATGTGTGTCATGTCCTTAGGTTAGCTAGGTTTAAGTAGTTCTAAGTTCTAGGGGACTGATGACTACAGATGTTAAGTCCCATAGTGCTCAGAGCCATTTGAACCATTCATACGTCTGCCCTTTCTCGACACATGTACAGAGAGACAGACAGAAGGCAAAAAAGTGACAATTTTTTCGTATTATATAATTAACAGTTTTCAGAGTTTTTCCTTCACTTGTAATGTGAAATGTTGCTTCCTGACAAAATGCATGACTATAGGTCAACCGGAAGTACCCTATAGGTTTTGATGAATGAGTTTTCGAGTATCAAAATGAGTAACATAAATGGCTGTATCTCTTGACTGAATTGACTCAGAAACTTAATACACCGCCAAGGTCCCATAGCCCGTAATACGTGACGTAAATTTAAGCTTGGTACGTCTATCCGTTCCTGAGTAAAATGGTTCTTAACAGTCAGATAGACAGACAGACAGACGACAACAAAACGATCCTATAAGGGTTCCGTTTTTATGAATTGAAGCACAAAACCCTAAAAAGTACATACACATTATGTACACTCTACGCAAGAGTGATTCGAAGAAAACAATGGTGATTTTAGACATCTTGGTTGTGCCTAAACTCGTAACATCTCGGAGATGTTGAAGATTTTTTAGGCATCACACCCTGTGACCCAAATGGCCTCTCAAACTCATATCGTGATTGAAATCGGATCTGGGGAAAACAGAATGGTGCACACACCTTTTAACTACTCGCTGCATGTCTATTGAAGACTATAATATCGGATTTTTACTGTGTGGAGCCATAAGGTAAGACCTGCACAACTATACATACGGACTGATAATTCAGTACAGGATGGGTATAAAATTTGCCGACAAATGTTTTGCTGTGTGGTTTGTTTGGGTGTATAAGACAAACAATAACACTTCTTTAAGTTTTACTTGTACAGAAAATAGTGTTTTCATAAACTCGATGTGTTAGTGAGTATACTGCACGCAGATAGTCACAGCATCGCTGTAGTCCACTTGATAAATGTTACCGAGAACTTTCAATGCTCGTGAGGTCGTGAAGATAAATATTTGTTCTATCAAGCTGAAATTATGAGGCATGCACATATATGTTTTTATGGCCTAATATGCATTTGTATGTGTTAAGATCAAGGAGTGGAACTGCTGATCCCTGACGAATAAAACAATCATTTTCCATTACAGAATTTTATATTGCTTGCTGCCTAGTCTGTCCTATGCTCTCCTGATAAAAATAAAGAAAAATGTGAATTTTTGGGTAATTACCGAAACTATGTTGAAATTTCGATAAAATCTGCTGGAAAATAGTAGAATTCTGTGAAATTAGTGAATAATGTCAAAAGAACCATTCTATATTATTTCAGCAGCCCACATCTGAACATCATACTAATATAGTTTTTGAAGACGACATTATTAAATAACATACTCGCGACTTAAGTGCTACTTTAGATTGAAACAATATCTTAAGCATTTCATGAAAAATGGTTCAAATGGCTCTGAGCACTATGGGTCTTAACTTCTGAGGTCACCAATCCCCTAGAACTTAGAATTACTTAAGCCTATCTAACCTAAGGACATCACACACACCCATGCCCAAGGCAGGATTCGAACCTGCGACCGCAGCGGTCGCGCGGTTCCAGACTGTAGCGCCTAGAACCGCTCGGCCACCACGGCCGGCGCATTTCATGACACTGTGTCATTACCAACACCTGCCATAACTGATCATTTATTGGGATTGCCTACCACATAATCGTCCAAATGACATCGTAGAAACGTCATTCAAAGGTCAAGAGATATACAAGCACTACAACAGTTTATGCCAGTGTTTACAAAGGAGGAATTCAAGCAGAGTAACGGAACTGCAAACTCGACGTGTTTTTCTGTAAGCTCTCAGTATTAAGTGTTAGCTACCATGTTGTTATTGTTGTTGTCTTCAGTCCTGAGACTGGTTTGATGCAGCTCTCCATGCTACTCTATCCTGTGCAAGCTTCTTCATCTCCCAGTACTTACTGCAACCTAATTCCTTCTGAATGTGCTTAGTGTATTCATCTCTTGGTCCCCCTATACGATTTTTACCCTCCACGCTGCCCTCCAATGCTAAATTTGTGATCCCTTGATGCCTCAGAACATGTCCTACCAACCGATCCCTTCTTCTAGTCAAGTTGTGCCACAAACGTCTCTTCTCCCCAATCCTATTCAATACCTCCTCATTAGTTATATGATCTACCCATCTAATCTTCAGCATTCTTCTGTAGCACCACATTTCGAAAGCTTCTATTCTCTTCTTGTCTAAACTAGTTATCGTCCATGTTTCACTTCCATACATGGCCACATTCCATACAAATACTTTCAGAAACGATTTCCTGTCACTTAAATCTATACTCGATGTTAACAAATTTCTGTTCTTCAGAAACGGTTTCCTTGCCATTGCCAGTCTACATTTTATATCCACTCTACTTCGACCATCATCAGTTATATTGCTCCTCAAATAGCAAAACTCCTCTACTACTTTAAGTGTCTCATTTCCTAATCTAATTCCCTCAGCATCACCCGACTTAATTCGACTACATTCCATTATCCTCGTTTTGCTTTTGTTGATGTTCATCTTATATCCTCCTTTCAAGACACTGTCCATTCCGTTCAACTGCTCTTCCAAGTCCTTTGCTGTCTCTGACAGAATTACAATGTCATCGGCGAACCTCAACGTTTTTATTTCTTCTCCATGGATTTTAATACCTACTCCGAATTTTTCTTTTGTTTCCTTTACTGCTTGCTCAATATACAGATTAAATCACATCGGGGACAGGCTACAACCCTGTCTTACTCCCTTCCCAACCGCTGCTTCCCTTTCATGCCCCTCGACTCTTATAACTGCCATCTGGTTTCTGACCAAATTGTAAATAGCCTTTCGCTTCCTGTATTTTACCCCTGCCATCTTTAGAATTTGAAAGAGAGTATTGCAGTCAACAATGACGAAAGCTTTCTCTAAGTCTACAAATGCTAGAAACGTAGGTTTGCTTTTCCTTAATCTATTTTCTAAGATAAGTCGTAGGGTCAGTATTGCCTCACGTGTTCCAACATTTCTGCGGAATCCAAACTGATCTTCCCCGAGGTCGGCTTCTACCAGTTTTTCCATTCGTCTGTAAAGAATTCGCGTTACTATTTTGCAGCAGTGACTTATTAAACTGATAGTTCGGTAATTTTGACATCTGTCAACATCCGCTTTCTTTGGGATTGGAATTATTACACTCCTATAAATGGAAAAAAGAACACATTGACACCGGTGTATCAGACCCACCATACTTGCTCCGGACACTGCGAGAGGGCTGTACAAGCAATGATCACACGCACGGCACAGCGGACACACCAGGAACCGCGGTGTTGGCCGTCGAATGGCGCTAGCTGCGCAGCAATTGTGCACCGCCGCCGTCAGTGTCAGCCAGTTTGCCGTGGCATACGGAGCTCCATCGCAGTCTTTAACACTGGTAGCATGCCGCGACAGCGTGGACGTGAACCGTATGTGCAGTTGACGGACTTTGAGCGAGGGCGTATAGTGGGCATGCGGGAGGCCGGGTGGACGTACCGCCGAATTGCTCAACACGTGGGGCGTGAGGTCTCCACAGTACATCGATGTTGTCGCCAGTGGTCGGCGGAAGGTGCACGTGCCCGTCGACCTGGGACCGGACCGCAGCGACGCACGGATGCACGCCAAGACCGTAGGATCCTACGCAGTGCCGTAGGGGACCGCACCGCCACTTCCCAGCAAATTAGGGACACTGTTGCTCCTGGGGTATCGGCGAGGACCATTCGCAACCGTCTCCATGAAGCTGGGCTACGGTCCCGCACACCGTTAGGCCGTCTTCCGCTCACGCCCCGACATCGTGCAGCCCGCCTCCAGTGGTGTCGCGACAGGCGTGAATGGAGGGACGAATGGAGACGTGTCGTCTTCAGCGATGAGAGTCGCTTCTGCCTTGGTGCCAATGATGGTCGTATGCGTGTTTGGCGCCGTGCAGGTGAGCGCCACAATCAGGACTGCATACGACCGAGGCACACAGGGCCAACACCCGGCATCATGGTGTGGGGAGCGATCTCCTACACTGGCCGTACACCACTGGTGATCGTCGAGGGGACACTGAATAGTGCACGGTACATCCAAACCGTCATCGAACCCATCGTTCTACCATTCCTAGACCGGCAAGGGAACTTGCTGTTCCAACAGGACAATGCACGTCCGCATGTATCCCGTGCCACCCAACGTGCTCTAGAAGGTGTAAGTCAACTACCCTGGCCAGCAAGATCTCCGGATCTGTCCCCCATTGAGCATGTTTGTTGGGACTGGATGAAGCGTCGTCTCACGCGGTCTGCACGTCCAGCACGAACGCTGGTTCAACTGAGGCGCCAGGTGGAAATGGCATGGCAAGCCGTTCCACTGGACTACATCCAGCATCTCTACGATCGTCTCCATGGGAGAATAGCAGCCTGCATTGCTGCGAAAGGTGGATATACACTATACTAGTGCCGACATTGTGCATGCTCTGTTGCCTGTGTCTATGTGCCTGTGGTTCTGTCAGTGTGATCATGTGATGTATCTGACCCCAGGAATGTGTCAATAAAGTTTCCCTTTCCTGGGACAATGGATTCACGGTGTTCTTATTTCAATTTCCAGGAGTGTATATTCTTCTGGAAGTCTGAGGGTATTTCACCTGTCTCATACATCTTGCTCACCAGATGGTAGAGTTTTGTCAGGACTGGCTCTCCCTAGGTCGTCAGTAGCTCTAATGGAATGTTGTCTACTCCCGGGGCCTTGTTTCGACTCAGGTCTTTCAGTGCTCTGTCAAACTCTTCACGCAGTATCGTGTCTCCCATTTTATCTTCATCTACATCCTCTTCCATTTCCATAATATTGTCCTCAAGTTGTCCCTTGTATAGACCCTCTATATACTCCTTCCACCTTTCTGCTTTCCCTTCTTTGCTTAGAACTGGGTTTCCATCTGAGCTCTTTATGTTCATACAAGTGGTTCTCTTTTCTCCAAAGGTCTCTTTAATTTTCCTGTAGGCAGTATCTATCCTACCCCTAGTGAGATAAGCCTCTACATCCTTACATTTGTCCTCTAGCCATCCCTGCTTAGCCATTTTGCACTTCCTGTCAATCTCATTTTTGAGACGTTTGTATTCCTTTTTGCCTGCTTCATTTACTGCATTTTTATATTTTCTCCTTTCATCAATTAGATTCAATATTTCTTCTGTTACCCAAGGATTTCTACTAGCCCTTGTCTTTTTACCTACTTGATCCTCTGCCGCCTCCACTACTTCATCCCTCAGAGCTACCCATTCTTCTTCTACTGTATTTCTTTCCCCCATTCCTGTCAATTGTTCCCTTATGCTCTCCCTGAAACTCTGTACAACCGCTGGTTTAGTCAGTTTATCCCTATCCCACCCCCTTAATTTCCCACCTTTTTTGCAGTTTCTTCAGTTTTAATCTACAGTTCATAACCAATAGATTGTGGTCAGAGTCCACATCTGCCCCTGGAAATGTCTTACAATGTAAAACCTGGTTACTACCCATACAACAGCGAAAATTACTATTCAGTATTTGATATTAGCAATTTTTTATGCAAAAAGATTTTTCTCTCATCGAAAATAATTATATATTGGTTTGTGAGAAAGTGCTACGTAAATGCCGACCTGAAACTACACCAAAAATGTCTTTGATTATGTATATCGCATCTTTTATCTTCTTGGGGGGTTCAATATAGGTGAAGTGATTTGTCTGCAGAAAAAAAGGAATCATTCGGGCAGTTCGTCGTGTGATGGTTGAGTACCTATTCTGACACAGAATAACCAGAACCAAGCCAGTCGTTATGTACTAGTGAGGAGACAAGCTCGTGAGTGCTGAATCTGTGAACTGAGGTAATTATCCAGCTATTACACAACCAGTCTCGCGAATAAGTGTACTCGATGTCCTGAATGGGTGAGTGGTGGGGCTCCATGTAAACCAGGTTTTCCTTTAAGTCAACAGTGGTGTTGACGCCGACGAGGCTCTCTTTTGGCGGTAACCGCTGCCTCCCTATGAGAAGCGTGTAGGGTAGAAGTCTCCTGGGCTTAACAACGACAGCGTGTTGGGCAAATGGATGTCCTGGGCAGCAGTATCTGTGTGGGTGGATGTGTGAGCCAGACTATTGGACCACTGTTCAAGTTGTGTCATCGAAAGGTAGTGGCATTAGGACCACCAAATCTCTTCTCCTTTGGGCAGTGTGCTTAGATTAAGTGCACTGGATCTATCCCCAGTTGAAATAAATTCACAAAGCATGCTGCTGCCCTTGAGATGCCTATATGCGGATATTTTACTGCTGATGGTGGGCTCTGTGGGCTGGTGGGGAGAGATTTTAGGCCAGGGGGCGGAAAAGAGAGATCACCATAGTGAATACGTCAAAGAGTGCCATCTCTCCTGGCCAGCATGAACTGCATATGTCTGTAGGTGTACGCCACTTTGGTTGATGCCCAGCCTGGTTGTATCGCAAACGTGCACGTCGACTCCAGGGCATCAGTCTGGAGTAGGAGAGCACTGCAGGTGGAGGTGAAGTAAGTTTGGCTGTTGTCCCTGTTCAGTACCTCAGTATGATTTGTTTCTTTCACTTGTGTGATAAGGAATAAATCTAATCGTAAATGTAGGATTCAGCAATTGCCTATAAAATTACTGATGTTATATGACCGTATTGTAAACATGTTGCCCCGTTTTGTAAGCAAAACACCCTGAGGAACGCTATTTGAACAGCGGCCGAAACGTCGGAGAAAAATATTATGTACTGGCAATACGGTCACGTGCCATGGACAGTTTTATTCAATGGTATCTGTGTTAGGTTCTTCCCTGGTCATTCTCGTTAGGCTTTATATGCGGTTTAAGTGAAAATACACTCCTATAAATGGAAAAAAGAACACATTGACACCGGTGTGTCAGACCCACCATACTTGCTCCGGACACTGCGAGAGGGCTGTACAAGCAATGATCACACGCACGGCACAGCGGACACACCAGGAACCGCGGTGTTGGCCGTCGAATGGCGCTAGCTGCGCAGCAATTGTGCACCGCCGCCGTCAGTGTCAGCCAGTTTGCCGTGGCATACGGAGCTCCATCGCAGTCTGTAACACTGGTAGCATGCCGCGACAGCGTGGACGTGAACCGTATGTGCAGTTGACGGACTTTGGGCGAGGGCGTATAGTGGGCATGCGGGAGGCCGGGTGGACGTACCGCCGAATTGCTCAACACGTGGGGCGTGAGGTCTCCACAGTACATCGATGTTGTCGCCAGTGGTCGGCGGAAGGTGCACGTGCCCGTCGACCTGGGACCGGACCGCAGCGACGCACGGATGCACGCCAAGACCGTAGGATCCTACGCAGTGCCGTAGGGGACCGCACCGCCACTTCCCAGCAAATTAGGGACACTGTTGCTCCTGGGGTATCGGCGAGGACCATTCGCAACCGTCTCCATGAAGCTGGGCTACGGTCCCGCACACCGTTAGGCCGTCTTCCGCTCACGCCCCAACATCGTGCAGCCCGCCTCCAGTGGTGTCGCGACAGGCGTGAATGGAGGGACGAATGGAGACGTGTCGTCTTCAGCGATGAGAGTCGCTTCTGCCTTGGTGCCAATGATGGTCGTATGCGTGTTTGGCGCCGTGCAGGTGAGCGCCACAATCAGGACTGCATACGACCGAGGCACACAGGGCCAACACCCGGCATCATGGTGTGGGGAGCGATCTCCTACACTGGCCGTACACCACTGGTGATCGTCGAGGGGACACTGAATAGTGCACGGTACATCCAAACCGTCATCGAACCCATCGTTCTACCATTCCTAGACCGGCAAGGGAACTTGCTGTTCCAACAGGACAATGCACGTCCGCATGTATCCCGTGCCACCCAACGTGCTCTAGAAGGTGTAAGTCAACTACCCTGGCTAGCAAGATCTCCGGATCTGTCTCCCATTGAGCATGTTTGGGACTGGATGAAGTGTCGTCTCACGCGGTCTGCACGTCCAGCACGAACGCTGGTCCAACTGAGGCGCCAGGTGGTAATGGCATGGCAAGCCGTTCCACAGGACTACATCCAGCATCTGTACGATCGTCTCCATGGGAGAATAGCAGCCTGCATTGCTGCGAAAGGTGGATATACACTGTACTAGTGCCGACATTGTGCATGCTCTGTTGCCTGTGTCTATGTGCCTGTGGTTCTGTCAGTGTGATCATGTGATGTATCTGACCCCAGGAATGTGTCAATAAAGTTTCCCCTTCTTGGGACAATGAATTCACGGTGTTCTTATTTCAATTTCCAGGAGTGTATTATCTTTCATGCCTCCTGTTTGCTGTGTAAGTAAAGATGTCATGTATTAAGTACCATTTTTTGTACAAAATTCCTGAAATAATTTTACCATGTATTGGGGGCCATTTTCTGTCACAGTTACATGTAGAAATTTCTTGCAACTCCCGCCTGCGTGTTTTCTGTAGAGTTTGAAAATAGTGAGCGTGTAAAGCTCAAATGAGATCTGCTGAAGGAAATATGGATTGCAGATGCGTAGGAGCAATGTCTGCATTCTTGGCTCTTCGAGAACCATGGTGCAAATTAAACATCTGGTGATGTAACTGAAGTGTAGTGACATTTACGCTTTGATTATTGAGTTGTAGTTTGAACTTGGAGGCATGGAAAGAATCTATAGGATGTTTATCTTTAGATGAAACTGTGACTGGTTGCAGTTTTTTACATTACTGAAAAGAAAGAAACGCTATTGCTGCTGTTAAGACTCCAACAAAAATCAAAAATTAAACAATTCAAATCATTCATATTCATCTACAAACTTTGGTATGTATAACCTGACGGGAAAAAATCACATCACCAAGAAGGAGTTGTCAACATAAATGAAAGTTTGAAGGCGTGTTCCTACATCTGAAAGATAATGTCGATTAAAATTTCGCGCCATTTGCATAAGAGTGGAGAGAATACGAATCTGGTTTGCTTGAAATAGACGTCGTGAGCTTAGTTACCTTTGAGAATGGACATGGTGGGTTGATTTTAGTCAAGAATGTCTTTAACGCGACAAAGACACCATTATCAACACACCACTGAATTTGAACGAGGACGTATAATAAAGCTGCGAGAAGATGGATGTTGCTTCTGCGATATTTCAGAAGTACTCGGTAGGCATCTAGCCGCTGTGCGTGATTGCTGGGAGCAGTGGTCACGAGAATGTATGGTCGCAACAAAACGGGCTTCGGACGACCACGTGTTGCTACCAAGAACAAAGACCATCGTGTCCGATGTACGACTGTGGCGCATCGTACTGCATCTGCAGCAGCAATTTGAGCAGTAGTTAGCACCGCAGTGACACGACGACCTGTTAAAAAATCGGTTACTTCAAGGACAGTTCCGAGACAGACTGGGTGTAGCTGTTTTCTGATGAAACCTGGTTCTTCGTCAGTGCCAGTGATGAGCGTATGTTGGTTAGACGGAGGCCCACTAAGGGCATGCAACGACTCTGTGTGCGTGGCAGACACGTTGGACCTACACTTGATGCTATGGTCTCGGGTGCGATTTCGCATGACAGTAGGAGCACTCTCATGGTTATCCCGCGCACCATGACTGCACATTTGTACGTCGATCTGGTGCATCAATCTGTTGTGGTGCGATTTATGAATAACATTCCAGGAGATATTTTTCAACAGCATGACGCTCACAGCCAGACCGCTGCTGCAAGCCAACATTCTCTACAGAGTGTAACACGTTGCGTTGGCCAGTTCGATCATCAGATCTGTCTCCAGTCGAGCACATATCGGACGACAACAGTATCATCCAGAAGCAGCATTTACCGTCCCTGTATTGACCGATCAAGTGCAGCAGGCGTGGAAATCCGTCCCACAAACTGACACCCGGCACCTGTACAACACAATGCGTGCACGTTTGCACGCTTGCATTCAACATTCTGGCGATTACACCAGTTATTAATCTACGAGCATTTAACATTTGCAATGGCGCTAACATTAACCTGTGACCTTGCCGTGGCAGTCATTTACATATGTTACCTAAGCAAATGTATTTCCGAAATTTCACCACTCTAAATTAATTATCTTTTTGTGTTAAGATTTTTTTCCGTCAGTGTATATACATCTCATAAAGACTCATAAAGGAAAAAAGATATTTGTGGCGAACAATCTGCTGAACAGAATGTTGTAACTGTGGTGTAGCCTCGTATAGCTACTGTACCTACGCCACAGTGCTGTTTAAGAAGCACCAAGAAAACTAGTAGGTAGCTAGCTTGCCGTCTTGCTATGACAGGCACGGAGTCAGCCTGACTCACAATGTGGCGAACACTTGCACGCTATCCTTCGACTGGTAACCACAGCGACGCGTGCCGCAGTCTTTATCGTCCACAGCGGCCTTCACGAACCATAAGGACGTCTTGTCACCTTCGTGGTCGTCAGCTGACGGTGGTTGAAATCTTCTAACACGTCACTGTCGTCACTGTATCGTCATTTATAGCAGTTTCGCTCAAGTGTAAAGGTGTCGAATTTTTAACAGTCCATGAGTGGCTGGAGTTGCAACACGTATCGACATTTTCGCCTAGCATTGCGCGTATAGCTGGGCCTCTCGCAATACTTTTTGTAATGTGTCAGACCTGAAACCTGTCTCTTACCTTGTCACAGGGTGGCTGAGGGTTTCACCACCGCTGGATCCAGGCCTGTATCGATTGTCACTGCCACATAGTTAACTGACCTAAAACGAGTGAGCTTAGAGACAAAATAATGTGCTCAGGCACCCATAAAAACGAGAAAAAAGCAAATATGAAGTGTCGTAAGATATATGAGGCACGTTCAAAAAGTTTCCGTTTCAGCAGGTGCCGGCTGGTGTGGCCGTGCGGCTCTAGGCGCTACAGTCTGGAAACGTGCGACTCCAACGGTCGCAAGTTCGAATCCTGCCTCGGGCATGCATGTGTGTGATGTCCTTAGGTTAGTTAGGTTTAAGTAGTTCTAAGTTCTATGAGGCTTATGACCTCAGAAGTTAAGTCCCATAGTGCTCAGAGCCATTTCAGCCATATTTTTTCAGTAGGTTGCTGCAGCGTGTATGCAACCCAGAGCGACTCCGATGCAGGTATATGGGCACCGACATCTAGGCAAGGGGTTGGCATGGCCTTCGAATGGAAACTTTTTGATTGTCCCTTACACAATAATACAATTCGCTACTGGTGAGGAGTCCTCAGCAACCATAGCGATAGCACACACACACACTACTCAGTTAAGCACATGGCCTGCATGACCATTTACACTGTTCAGTCACATTAATGTGAAAACCTGTCAAAAACGTGAATAAGCATCTTCTGCAGTGCAGACCGCAGCGAGACATGGCCGGCCGCGGTGGCCGTGCGGTTCTAGGCGCTACAGTCCGGAACCGCGGGACTGCTACGGTCGCAGGTTCGAATCCTGCCTCGGGCATGGATGTGTGTGCTGTCCTTAGGTTAGTTAGGTTTAAGTAGTTCTAAGTTCTAGGGGACTGATGACCCATAGTGTTCAGAGCCATTTTGCGATACATGCAGGAAGAATCAGTGAGATTCTGTAAGACAGGGATGTCAAGCCCTGCCTTGACCAGCTGCGCTCTGTATCTCGGTTGCGGACCTATGAGACGAGGAGCTAGACCGAAGTTGTCGCGCTGATTCTCGATTTGTTTTAAATCCGTGGAGTTTGATCGCCAGCGGAGTGCGGTAAACTCATACCAGAGCCATTTAAACAAAGGTCTGTATGGCGAGCTGTATGATATTGCATTATCCTGCTAGTAGATGCCGTAGTGCCGAGAAGGAACAATCTGCATGTGTGGGTGGACATGGTCCCCAAGGATAAACGCATATCCTTGTTGATCCACAGAATGACGAGATCGCCCAGTGAATGCCACGAAAGCATTCCCCAGACCATAACGCTCCCTCCTCCGGGGTTGACCCTGCCGACGATTGTTGTAGGATGTTTGCTTCCAGTGAGATAGAACATGAAACGTGATTCGTCTGAAAAGGCCATCTGTCGCCGCTCAATGGACTTGCAATTGCGGTGTTGGTGTGCACAGTCTGACTTTCGTTACTAAGGCCGGTACTACACTATCAAATTTCTTTGTCAAATATCTTTGTCAAAAATCTTTGTCAAAGGTATTTGATGGTGTAATAGGCAACTTTGTCAAATGTAGTCCAATATTTGATCAAATCTAGGGGTTCGCTGTAGATTTGATCAAAGAAATCGCTTGTCTTCTGTTCACTGCAATGTGACATGTTACCACATGGAGCGCTAGCATCGCTGCAGCGTTCTGTCGTCTGTAGTGTTTTTATAAACATTGCCGGTAAATACAATTGGTGTGTGCCGACCACTACAAAATTAATAGAGATGTATGAAGCTAATGAGGCGCTTTACAGCGTGAGGCACTCTGAATACAAAAGCAGATTAAGGTGATTGGAGACCTGACCTGACCTGACCTGACCTGACCTGACCTGGCCTAACCTAACCTAACCCTCTCCTGTAGCAAGGAATCGGAGTGTTACAGTGAGCCTGTCTTCTGCAGATGTAGCAGTTCTTAAGTGAATATTGTGCTTTGTGATATGAGGATACACTTCACTGAGCACGTACAGAAATGTATGCTCATCCATTCTTAAGTAATTCATGTACGACTTGACATCCTCCACTACAAGCTCACGTAACAAGTTTTGTGGAATGTTTTTATGGTGTCGTCATGAAACCCACAGCTTCACCCAGGTACGTTTCCTTTTTTCCCCCGCTTCTCTTCCACATGTGCAATTGTGGTACAAGCAACTGCTGCGGTTAGTAACAAGTTGTTGTTGTCAGCCATCTTGAACTTTGACGAAAAATATGGTGATAGTGTAATACCCCTTCTAGCGCTACATCAAATACACTCCTGGAAATTGAAATAAGAACACCGTGAATTCATTGTCCCAGGAAGGGGAAACTTTATTGACACATTCCTGGGGTCAGATACATCACATGATCACACTGACAGAACCACAGGCACATAGACACAGGCAACAGATCATGCACTATGTCGGCACTAGTACAGTGTATAGCCACCTTTCGCAGCAATGCAGGCTGCTATTCTCCCATGGAGACGATCGTACAGATGCTGGATGTAGTCCTGTGGAACGGCTTGCCATGCCATTTCCACCTGGCGCCTCACTTGGACCAGCGTTCGTGCTGGACGTGCAGACCGCGTGAGACGACGCTTCATCCAGTCCCAAACATGCTCAATGGGGGACAGATCCGGAGATCTTGCTGGCCAGGGTAGTTGACTTACACCTTCTAGAGCACGTTGGGTGGCACGGGATACATGCGGACGTGCATTGTCCTGTTGGAACAGCAAGTTCCCTTGCCGGTCTAGGAATGGTAGAACGATGGGTTCGATGACGGTTTGGATGTACCGTGCACTATTCAGTGTCCCCTCGACGATCACCAGTGGTGTACGGCCAGTGTAGGAGATCGCTCCCCACACCATGATGCCGGGTGTTGGCCCTGTGTGCCTCGGTCGTATGCAGTCCTGATTGTGGCGCTCACCTGCACGGCGCTAAACACGCATACGACCATCATTGGCACCAAGGCAGAAGCGACTCTCATCGCTGAAGACGACACGTCTCCATTCGTCCCTCCATTCACGCCTGTCGCGACACCAATGGAGGCGGGCTGCACGATGTTGGGGCGTGAGCGGAAGACGGCCTAACGGTGTGCGGGACCGTAGCCCAGCTTGATGGAGACGGTTGCGAATGGTCCTCGCCGATACCCCAGGAGCAACAGTGTCCCTAATTTGCTGGGAAGTGGCGGTGCGGTCCCCTACGGCACTGCGTAGGATCCTACGGTCTTGGCGTGCATCCGTGCGTCGCTGCGGTCCGGTCCCAGGTCGACGGGCACGTGCACCTTCCGCCGACCACTGGCGACAACATCGATGTACTTTGGAGATCTCACGCCCCACGTGTTGAGCAATTCGGCGGTACGTCCACCCGGCCTCCCGCATGCCCACTATACGCCCTCAAAGTCCGTCAACTGCACATACGGTTCACGTCCACGCTGTCGCGGCATGCTGCCAGTGTTAAAGACTGCGATGGAGCTCCGTATGCCACGGCAAACTGGCTGACACTGACGGCGGCGGTGCACAAATGCTGCGCAGCTAGCGCCATTCGACGGCCAACACCGCGGTTCCTGGTGTGTCCGCTGTGCCGTGCGTGTGATCATTGCTTGTACAGCCCTCTCGCAGTGTCCGGAGCAAGTATGGCGGGTCTGACACACCGGTGTCAGTGTGTTCTTTTTTCCATTTCCAGGAGTGTATCTTTGTCAAATGTATTTGACGGAGTATTTGATCACATCTTTGATCAAATCTTTGACAAAGAAATTTGATAGTGTAATACCGGCCTAATGAACAGCGGTCAGTATGGGTGCATGAGTCAGGCGCCTGTTGCGAAGACTCATACACAGGAACGTTTGCTGAACAGTCGTTGAGGAGACACTGTTGGTAGCCCCTTGGTTCATTTGGGCACTCAGTTGCTCGACAGTTGCACGTCTAATCGCCTGTATACGTCTCCGCAGCCGTCTTTCACACCTATCATCTACGGCCTTTGGCGACCCACAGTTGCTTCGGCGGCGGTTTTTGAATAGAGCCATTTAGCTACCCACAGTGTAGTATAACCACGGTGGTAAGTTAACTGAAACCTGGTAGTCAAGGGAAGGCAGGGTTCGTTACGATTGTGGACGGGGCCGTAATCAGTTACTATTGGTTGCCTTTTACAGTTACACACAATTTATTTTAAATCAGTAATTCCAGACTCAACAATAAATAAAAAATACCACACGATATTAACGAAGAAATAAACAACAGTGTAAATAATAGTGATCTCAGTGAGTTACAATTTGACAAACCACCATTAAATACAGATACAACAGATAATGTTTTAAAAGCAAGCCACTGTGGTCTGGGCAGAAGGCTTTACACGCCAGGAATGGGAATAAATTAACAATTGTTTAAAACTCGCTTCCACTCACAAAATACAAGTATTGACATATTAAAGGCAAGTCGCCACAAACAGAGCAGACGGAATGAGACGCCAGGAATGGTAGTAAATAAGATTTTAAAGGCATACTGCGTAAATACAAGTACCAAATTAGAATTTTAAGACAAGCGACTACAATCACGGCTGAAGGCCTAACTCACCAAGAATGGAAATAAATTAAGAATTCTTTAAGAACTCACTGCAATTTACAACTTCAACAGGTATTGAAATACTAAGGTAAGTCGCCACAAACACAACTGAAAGCACCAGATGTCAGGAATGGCAGTAAATAAGGTTTTTAGGCTTACTGCTAAAATACAAATAACAAATTAGAATTTTAAAGCAAATGACCACAATCACGGCTGAAGGCCTTACACGCCAGCAATGGCAATAATATAAAAAATTTTGAAACCTGCTGTAAAACAGCAAATAGAATGGCAAAAGTTAATCAAAAAACAAGCAACTGATTCAGATGGTGCTCCAGGAATCGACCTCTGAGAAGGTCCGGCAACAAACACTTTCGCGAGCGATGAGATAGGCAGCCAAGAGTTGCATTCACTTCGCAAGATGGTAACTCAGACTAGAGGCAGTCTAACGAATTACTAATGATAATCTTGCTGAAGCTACGTGACGTCCGATAAACCAAATGCAACAATATGCCAAAGCCGAAACCGGCGGTCTGCACTACGTCCAGAATACTGTGTTTAGACAGCCTGGAACGAGAATGGAATGATTACCACCAGAGTAGAAGAATTTACACGCCTTACCAGACAGCAGCGGCAAGGCGAGGAAATGTACACTGCCATTACATACTGTAACCCCCAGGGCAGATAACTGGGGCGTTAGCGGCCACCAGGCAAGATAAATTACCGCTGGTTGAACTTCACAAATTGTCACAAGCTGAATGCAGTAAGTAATAAGAAGTCGAGGAAAGCTAATCAGATCCACCTTTCCCAAGCACTGCACTCGCTGCTCTTCGCCTCGGCGACACTACGAGCAACAACACGAACCCAAGTCACTGGAGAACCGCGAGATATCACAATGGTGGAGGTTTCTCTACTTGGATTGAAATGCACTCATCTTAAAGCTTGCTGCATCCAGTTTACGACGAAGTCGTGCACCCTCGTGACCACAGGCCTTCCATCCGACAGTCCATGCGTCCGCCAGTGGTCCCTGCATGTTCATCGCACTGCGCGGACCTGGTTTCTCCTCTGTCTCCAACCGAACTCACACGACCCGGCAAAACAACGACGTCGCCCCAAAGATAGGGCAACAGTTACTACATATCGATAACCGCCGCTGCTGCCACTAGCTGACAGGCAACGCTTGCGAAACCGAGTGGCGCCAGTCAACACGAGAAGAAGACAAGCAACCATGCCCACTAAAGGATACGGTCTGGCCTTCAACAGAGGGCGGAAGCCTACAAACAGCACCAACGCGAGCCGCAGCCCATCTCATTAACAGTTTAAAAACTTAACGGTTTTGTAAATGCTTCCACCCTTGTGCCGAAAGACAATATAATGCCCTTTTTGTCGCCAGATAAATCTATGTTTCCTCATTACGAGCACGACTACACTGTTTTCAGTATCCCCCCCCTGCCCCCCCCCCCCCCCCGACAAGCTTTATATATCCTCCACCTATAGTGCCGCCACCTGCCGTCTGTAAGTGGTTATTGCACGACGATGAACATAGGCGGTGTCCACATTCATGCTACTGGACCGTGTACTTCCATAAGCTAAAAGCAGCTCATGTAGCTGCTATCGTTGCAAATTCTTAAGTGTTAAATTGACGATCGTCCAAAAGAGTATACTGCTTAACGCCATGCTTACCATAGACGCTAATAGTGATGGGACAACCGACTTGCTTTAAAATCCGATTGGCTATTCGACTGTTTTTTCGTTCAGTCTGTTCTTTCAGTTGAATGAAACAATCGAATGAAACTAGTCTCTATGGCCACGTCAGCAGCATGAATGTTTTACACCCACTCTCCGGGTCTGAGTGGTTTCACTCAATGTGCGACAACTGACTGACAGAAGTCTCTGGCAGTTACTGCAGTTATATGAAACTTTTCCCTCAGTCTCCGCGTTTGAGTGATTTCACTTTCCCAGCCTTTTCAGTTATACATGTACCATATTAGGGTCGACAAATAACGTGTCTTATTTCAAGAAGAGGCAAATAACGTATGTATCTAAAAATTAAGTGTTTTCACAATTTATGTATTTACACTCCTGGAAATGGAAAAAAGAACACATTGACACCGGTGTGTCAGACCCACCATACTTGCTCCGGACACTGCGATCCCGTGCCACCCAACGTGCTCTAGAAGGTGTAAGTCAACTACCCTGGCCAGCAAGATCTCCGGATCTGTCCCCCATTGAGCATGTTTGGGACTGGATGAAGCGTCGTCTCACGCGGTCTGCACGTCCAGCACGAACGCTGGTCCAACTGAGGCGCCAGGTGGAAATGGCATGGCAAGCCGTTCCACAGGACTACATCCAGCATCTCTACGATCGTCTCCATGGGAGAATAGCAGCCTGCATTGCTGCGAAAGGTAGATATACACTGTACTAGTGCCGACATTGTGCATGCTCTGTTGCCTGTGTCTATGTGCCTGTGGTTCTGTCAATGTGATGATGTGATGTATCTGACCCCAGGAATGTGTCAATAAAGTTTCCCCTTCCTGGGACAATGAATTCACGGTGTTCTTATTTCAATTTCCAGGAGTGTATTTACTTAAATACGAATTGTTCGTACTTTTGCATTAAATACGGATTTTGGTTGCTTCTAAAAGTTTAATAACTGGCGATACATTAAAAATTTATGTTTAAATAAAGAAACATTTACTTTATTATTCAAATTTAGTGAAAGGTTGTCTATGTAATCCCGCTGGTTTGAACCGTTCACTAGTAATTCCGTTTCGGTAAATACTGAGGTGGCTTGAACAGGAAGCACAAGATACCATTTTTTTAACGGTTGATGATTTAATCACTTGCTTTTTAAACATATGCCATCACTTGTTCCAAGCTTTTGTTTACGAGTAATATTTGTCGTGATGTTTATTAATCCATATACTTTCATGTGCTCGACGCCGAGGTTATCAGCGAATTTACACATATTATAAGAAATGAATGTGTGTAAAATGTCTGACATCGTTGTCACACAGTGAGGAGGAAGCCTTTAAAATGACATTCATTCAATCACTCCCATCTCACTCGCGTAGACTCACACAAACACTCAGCCTTACAGGCCTTAATACAATGAAGAAGGGTGAAAGGTGCGATACATGGGATTAAAGCAGAAGTAAAACCACATAAGAGCGAAAAGGACATGGGACTGTGACTGGCTGGCCACTTACGAAAAAACGTGGGTGAACCAGTCACCCTGTTAACACATTAAGAACGCCTGCCTAAAATTTTAGGAAACAAGTTGGACACATCATAAAACTGTAACTATATTCGTTTAAGCGAAAAATAGGGCAGATATGCCAGCAAATCTGCAGCTTCCTTCTGGCCTGAAAATAAAAATAAGTCGAGTAAACTGCGGGACACAGTGATCTGTACGTCACAAGTATCACACACTGGGGGATCCTCTTGCTGGAGCAAGAAGCTATGCGTCATAGGGTTCTGGCCTATGCTGGCACGAGCAAGGAGGACCTCACCCCGTCTTCGTGGCTGAGAGGAAGTACGCCACGGCCGCGTAGTGGGCTTTACTAGACGCAGTTCATTGTCAGCCACTTGTAGCCACTCGTCTTTCCATCAACACATCACCCTCTACCTCAACAGCGAGGGGATAGGGTGCAGGGGGATAGCACACTGAACCAACTGACGATAGCTACACTTCTCCTCGGCTGCTATATGCACTCTTTCGTTCCTCGCAAGACCCATGTGCCCTAGTACCCAGCAGAAAGATATCTGCTTCCTTAGTAATTGTTGTTGAAGGAGGACGTCCTTGTTATTCTGGACGACTTTATCTGCTGGGTACAAACGTTGCAGAGTGTGAAGGGCACTCAGAGAGTCGGAACAGACAAGGAATTTAGCACCCGAAGAACGTTTCACCTGCTCCATTCCCACAAGATCGCATACAGTTCCGCGTCGAATACAGTTAAGTCTCGAGGCAGTCGGTCCTTGAAGACGCGATCAGGGCAAACAACAGAGCAACCAACGGAGTCTCCTTGTTCTGAGCCATCCGTAAAGAAGCTGTAGAACTGTTAATGGCAGAAAATAAAGCATTAAAAACATATCCAGGAGTGCGATCTTTTCTGTACTGTACTAAGCTAAAATCACCCTGGGCCTCTACAGTAATCATGGTGGCAGTTGGTTAAAACCCAGGATTTGGGGATGTACATGCTCCGCACAAAGTGACTCCAGCACACACTGCACGTGTGTCCCAAACGGCATGGACGATTGAGGAAACGGCGTTCCAGAGGTGGAAGAGCAACAGAACGGTATGCAACTGAAGTTGGAGCTGCGAGGAACTTACATGCCTGATGTACCATGAGGAACTGTTGCCGGATAATGAGTGGCAGTTCCCCAGCCTGAGACTGGGTATGCGGCTGGACCTGTAAGCACTTGCCGCTGGCATAATCCCCTCATGGTGGATAGCGTCAATAATCTTCAGGTAAGATGGACTTACTGACCCATACAGCCATACAGCCATGCAGCCACTGCCTAGCTGTGAACGCACATAAGCCATGCAAAACTGGAGCGGGTGCATCCAGTCTACTCCCCAAGACCTGTGGCTAAGGCGCTTGATGATATTCAGTGCCTTCAGGGTTCTGGCCTCCAGGTCGCTCAGGTGTGGTAACCACAAGAGTTTAGAGTCGAAAATGAGGCGCGGAAACCTCACTGACTCTTTAAACTGTAGACAGGTGTCCCTAATATGCAAGCCAGGTAAATTAAAAATACGATGAGAACGATTAAAATGAATATACACACACATTTCTCTGCAGAAAACTGAAAACCTCTCTTTGCAGCCCACTCCTCTAACCTCTGCACTGTGAGTTGCAACTGACAGGTCGCTGTTGCAGAACTGTAGGAGGAACAGAAAACAGTAAAATCATCTACAAATAAGGAGCACTGTAAAGAACTCCTTATAGTAGCTGTGATACTTTTTATGGCTATGGCAAAGAGGGTAACATTTAAAACATTTCCCTGAGAAACACCATTCTCATGCTCTAAACGATCTGACAGCACATCACAAACTCGGCACCTAAAATAGCACTTAGACAGGAAGGACCATATGGAGACTGGGAGGTTGCCATGAAACCTATATTGATGAAGTTGCTCGAGAATACTGTTTCCAAGTAATGCGGTATACTTTACTAATATCAAAGAAATTAGGAGACAGTAATGTTCACGAAGGAAAGCCTCCTGAATAGCTGCCTCTAGTAGGATAAGGTTGTTGAGAGTGGACTGAAATCTTTGTAATCCACACTGGAAGCAGCTAAGGAGTCGCCTGGTCTCTAACAACCAGGCCAGACGATGGTTCCATTCGCTCCATGGTCTTTCCTACACAGCTCTTTAAAGTGACGCTCTGGTAACTACTTGGACATGGTGATCCTTGCCTGGTTTGAGGAGAGGTGTCAGAATTGCCTCTCTCCACGAGTTTGGAAAGTTACCTGTCTCCCATACAAGATTAAAACATTCGAGGAAGATTACCTTTGAAGCTGCTAGCAAATGTCGAAGCATGCATACCGGATTTGATCGTGACCAGCTACAGTATAACGAATCTCAATGCCGATTCCATCTCCCACATGAAGAAAGGGCAGTTGCAAGACTGAGAACTGTAGGGTCTGATGTCCAACTTGGCCCTCTCTGCAGTCACAGTAACGGCGGAAACACTGGATGTTGCCTGGTATTTGACTGTAGTTTTCGCAAAATGCTCTGTCAGCATCTGAGCGATTTCTCTGGGCGTTGTTTGGAGACATACCTGTTTCAGTAGTGCTGCTATTGGTAAACGACTGTGTTTACCAGAAATCCTTCTGATAACTTTCCATACTTTTACAAAAGAAGTGGAATAGTTGATGTAGTCAGGAACGCTTGCCATGACCTCTTCTTGCATTCCTTCATTACGCGTCGAGTATTAGATCTTGTGATCCGAAATGCTGTCATTTTCTCTGCTGCTGGGTGCAACTTAAACCATCAAAGAGCTGCACGACTGACCTGGATTGCTGAGGGGCCCTCTCTGATCCACCAAAGTATTGGTTGCCTCCTAAGACGACTCTGGGATCAATAGGTCAGAGGCATGATGAATCCTTCATGTAATGTGGTCCATCCATTCTTGTACACAGCTGCGCTGTTCAAACACAACCAGCTCGCTGAACAGCATCCAGTTAGTCCCGCTGACGATCCATTTTGATGGCTTCTCTTCAGTTAATGCTGCATCCAGTAATGAATGCGGAGTGCGTAGTGGTCGCTGCAATGAAGGGCATCAATTACGTCTCACTGAACTGAGTCTATGAGGGCTGGAGAGTGGAAAGAGAGGTTGATGGCATAGGATGACCCAGTAGCAGCACAGAAATGGGTTTCAGTACCTGTGTTGAGGATGCACAGCTCCTGAGACGTCAAGACACTCTCCAAAACCCGACCCCAAGGTCGAGCCTCACAAGATGTAATAGGCATTTAAGGCCCCCAGTAGGAGAACTGGCCTCAGGAGTTGTTCCATAAAGACTGTGAGAGCCTCAGTGTCTACTTCATCTTTCGAAATAGATACAGTGAGTAAACAGTGATCCTCTGAGACACATGAATTTCAACAGCAACTGCTTGCAGATCAGTATCCATAGGGAGAGCAGAGGAATAATGCATGTTATTCACTAACACAGGAATTCCTCCTATGGCTCTGTCCCCAGTGAAGTTTCCTTTTAGTGAAGTGTACAGCCCTGAAGCACAGGGGCGTCAGTGGCTTTAAAACGTGTTTCTTGTAAACACAGGCAAAGGGGGCGTTCCTATGCTGGTAGTTTTAGTTCCTCCACATATGTTCTGAACCATTTAATTTTCTACTATAATATGGGAGCCATCTATGAAGGCGGTTGCACTTCCGCTGGGGAGGGGAGTCTGTAATGGGTAGAGGCTCAGTCTTGGGGCGAGATAATTGCTCCAGTCTGACGTCTAGGTCCATTAGCTCTACAGAGAAATTGCGAGAGACGTCAGATAGGATGACGTCGAAATCATCCAACTGTTGATTCCCGACTCCGTCAGTGGTAGACCCTTGGCCTTTGATTTTTTGTCCGGGGTAGGTTTCTTATACACAACCTTGGCAGTGGTGGCGGCAGCCATGGATGATGGAACAGACTGAACCTTTGGTCGAGCAGGAAGGTCTGCAACGTTAGCGACCACGGCCTTGTCAGATGTTTTGGGAGGAAGTGTAGGCTTTGAAGTAACAGCAGCAGCACAAGTAAACTGACATCTGCAGGTACTAGTGCTAACACTAGATACCTTCGTTTGCGTAGCAGCATTGGTTTTCTGTACTGCCTGTTTAATAACTGAAACACAGGACGTAGCAAATGTGGAAAGGGGGGTGGGGGTGGGGGTGAGCGGCTGCATGGTCTTATAAATCTTTTTGATCTCATTGTAGGGGATCCATCTTATGAGTTTGATCTCCTGTATCTTCTGTTCTTCAAGGAAGACACAGCAGTCCCTACTCCAGACAGAGTGAGGCCCAGAGCAATTCACACACTTTGGAGGAGATGAACATCCGATTCCTTTGTGGGCAGCCTTACCACATTTGCCATAAGTGGCCTCTCCCTTACATCCAAGAGTGGTGTGCCAAAGCCCTGGCATTTCAAACAGCACGTTGGGTTGGGCACATATGGCCACATGGTTAAGCAAACCAAACCAAACCAAACCAAAAGCTGTCATCCATCGTTCCAGCGTACGGGGGTCCTGCGGACGTTGGGGAGAAGAGCTTATGCCATTTCAGATGGAGAAAGCTTGACACAAGAATTGGACCATCTTAAGGTTGTGTTCAAGCAGAATGGCTATACAGATAAACAGATCCGTCGTGCTTTCCAGTTTGGACCTTCGCCTGAACCACCAGAAGATACCTGCAAATCGGTGGCTTTTCTGCCATTTGCTGGGAGCATTTCCTCGAAGATAGGAAGAATTCTGAAAAGATACTATATCAAAAGTATTTTTCGTCCGCCAGCCAAGATTAGAGCGCTCCTTGGCTCTGTAAAGGATGACTTGGGTTTGAGGAAGCCCGGTGTGTACAAGATCCCTTGCCACTGTGGGAAGGCTTATATTGGGCAGACAATCCGGACCATTCAGGACCGATGTGCTGAGCATCAGCGGCACACACGGCTGCTTCAACCTGAGAAATCTGCGGTGCCGGAGCACTGTCTCACCGAGGGACACAGAATGCTTTATGACAAGACACAAATGGTTGCCCCTGCATCTCGCTATTGGGACTGTGTTTTAAAAGAATCCATAGAGATTCGTTTATCTGACAATCTTATTAATAGAGACAAGGGATATCTTTTAAGTAAGACTTGGGACCCGGTGTTATCTGACATCACAAAACAACAGTCTGTGTTTCGATCGTCGGAATAAAAATTTTTTAATTTTTGACAGTGATATCTCGATTTCGCCTATTTCCACCACTGGCTGCGCCGTATGTTTACTGCGCTAGAGGGCAGTTACGGCACCTTCTCGCGCACGCGTTGTGGGTCTTCTGCGGCCTATATAGGGGCCGCAGCTTGCGCTAGGAAGTCAGTTCCGGCGAGATCGTGCACCAGCACTCTCACCTGGAGATGGCGGCCAGTTGGACCGCGGAAATAATGTGTCATGAAGACGTTATGATCCGGCTACATACCCGAGAAGAATATTATCAAACCAAAACCCGCCTTAGTTTATTCTGTGCTATTAAAAGTGAGGATGAATGAGTCAGATTTAATCAGATCGTCTTCCACTCTTTTCATAACAGATCCCTACATTTCACTACGCCTTTACTGTAGTCTGATCTGATGTGGAGCTCAGTCTCAGTGGCATATTCCGCTTATTAGATTTTAAGGTACCTGCAAACACCTCATTTGAATGTAAAAGGATGAGACTTTTTCAAAACTTCCTCTTCCCTTTTAACTAATAGAAGTGCTCTCTGAGTAGCAGCATGCATTCTGTTACTAAAAACACTAGAATTCTGGAATAATCCTGACTTGGAAAGACTGGCTACATGAGCCCTCTTATTAGACTCGGTGGTTGTATCTTACAACGGCCCACCCTTTCAGTTGGGAGGAGAGAAAGGAAATTTCGGCTCCTGGTCCCATCATCAGCTAGGGAAATAAGGGACCACTCAGACAGGGCCCTGTATGCCTGAGTAAGCTCATACAACTGAGAGGCGTGGCAGGTTCCTCCAGAGGTTGCCCGCTAACGACTGTTCCATGTCAACAGCCATACATGACATCCGCTCACAACACCTTCAGATTCAGGGATTTTTACTATTCTCGTGATCCGGACAGTCATGCCAGATCCCCCTATCTGCGACACACAACGTTCAACTGCCGTGCCATACAGTGGTCGCTGAAGCATGCCCAGAGCTTACGGTGACAGGGGACTGACGGCGCTTAGTAGTCCCCAGCTCAAAAAACATCAGGGTCGCCAAGCCTTTACACAGAAAATGAATGCTGAGCCCCTGAGGGCAATAAACTTTCATAATATGAATATACGGTCCAAAAATGCTTTTACGAAGTTAGGGGACAGATTCCTTACACACACACACACACACACACACACATACATACACACTGTAAGGCGTCAGAATTTTGGACACCTTACAAGGCGGGTGCCTCAATTTTATAGTGTTGCAAGACATTGGTTTTGCCACATGGGACAGGTCTTTGTATGCATAAAAAATGGTTCAAATGGCTCTGAGCACTATGGGACTTAACATCTTAGGTCATCAGTCCACTAGAACTTAGAACTACTTAAACCTAACGCCCGAGGCAGGATTCGAACCTGCGACCGTAGCAGTCCCGCGGTTCCGGGCTGCAGCGCCTAGAACCGCACGGCCAACGCGGCCGGCCTTTGTATGCATATTTCACTTGTTTGAGATTTAATACATGTGGCATCGAGAGTGACGAGAATAGCTCCCTTATGTAAATTTGGATGTATATTTTAAGTAGAAACAGGGTGGAAGCGTCACTGGAAGGGAAGCCAGTTTTAGTTAGACACACTGTGACACAGTGGCCTGCAGAGACACAACCTAGTCAAGATCAAGTGCAGGTGATGGGCACGGCAGAAAACAGTATAACACGTGAGGGGCGCGTGAGGACGTAACTTACTACTCTTGTGGATGATGGAGTGTTAAAAAAGAGGGGTAACAGACATGGCTGTTCACTTGAAAGCCAGCCAATTATACGACACTATACTTATTAAGCCATTTGCTGATTGGGCAGTCATGCCTACTAGAACTGAAAGAGCGACTGCCATTGGCTGTTCCATCCAGTGTCCAACCCACTGTAGAGGGAAGGAAAGTTAGGCTGAGGAGATGCGCAACTGCCCAGCGCGACAAGCACTTTCCCTCGAGACATCGTCGAGTGTGGTCGGAGGTCGTCCCTCTCTGACGTCACGACAGGGAAAGGAGATATATTGGTGTGAACACTTTGTTCATCCGGCACCAAAATTCAGTCAAGAGCTGGCTGAATTCTTTTCGTGAATCTCCTGAGCGGAGAACGAAAAGACCCAATATAGTTCAATTCTTCCGAGAATAGCGAGGGCAGAGCGACACACGTCGCGCCAGCCCTTCTCGTGTGTTTAGCCATTAAAAGCAGACTAGTGTGAAGTTAACATTTTTCGCTTCACGGACTGATATAAAATCAGCTAGGCTCAGCATAGGATTTTGGTAGATTTACAGATCCGACGAGACACGGCAGCAGCCAAGCCGACGACGCTGTGCAGCACAAGATAAAGAACGCAGCACGCCATTAAATGTATATGTCGTGTCACAAGCCATTTTTTACTCCAGTGATACGAAGCTCAAAGTAGAAAGACCTGTCCTCCTTGTAGTATTTCCCGAAATTAACGTATTTCCTTCATGCCCTCGATGGCCACGTTTGGTTAACATTTGTGGGGAAAGAATAAAATTTGTTAGAGCCAGTAAAATCATGTCTTAACTTCACGTTCTCTTTCTATATGAAGACTGACCTCTTTGCTGTAATATGGATCTGCTAAAGTATTCAGGGCAGCACATGCCTCTTGTACGACCAGAAGAGAGCGCCTGTTCATCAGCTGAAGCCTTTAGATCGAGCCACTGAGACATTACGAGTTCAGGTATCCACATTTCTCCACAGATTCATCTGCCGTTGCTCTTGTCATCCAATGTTTAAAAGTTGTCTGGATTATGTGCTTGAAGTGTTAGTATAGTGACCATACTGTTGAAGGAATTTCGTGATTCATCTCCATGCGTTAATCGAGGGGACTATTAGACACTTTTCTTGCTGTAATGGAATTGTTCCATACGAGTTGTCCTTACCCTCTTTAGCTCTTGTCTGTTAATGATTACTTGACCAGTTATTTTTCTAGCTTTCGCGAATTGGCCTTTTCTGAGCGAATATTTCGCTTTCCTTCACTCAAAATGTAAGTCGATGGGATACCTCGCAAGTACCACTAAACGTCCTATTGTATGAGTATTGTTTTCCTTCATTCAAAATTATATCTTCAAAGATCGACTTACTGCTTTGCTACAAATCGATAAGCCGTTTATTTTATACAGTGATTCCTGTTTCTCGTCAGATTTCATTTCAGCATCACCTAAAAAACAAACAGTATTATTTGTAATTGTCTTCGATTTTTTTTCCTTTTTTTCACACCTTTGGTTAATCAACAGACAACAGAGCTGCGTCACACTCTTGCTGCGCCTGATCTCTAGAATTTTCAGTAAGTACTACAAGGAAATCGTCAGTGTATCCACTAGTGACCATTGCTACGTTGCTTCTAAGAATTTCTTCTAGCTTCAAGAGTAATTTCAGACGGTGAATATACTGCAGTTGGTTGTAAAGAAGTGATCACTCTGAGCTTCATATGGTTGGACATTGTCTGTGGAACTTGAGTGTCAATGGCTCTATCAAGAATGGACATGATAACAGCTCTACAACCACCTCAAGATACTGATCTCTGTCGACTAATGTCGACAACTACAGTATTCATAGCTATCATCTTCACTGACGACATCCATAGCATTTTTTTTGGTCATCAGTCTACAGGATGGCAACATAGTGAAAGAACTGAAAGCGAGGTGTAGCAAAGCTAATGCAGTGAGCGCTCAGCTACGATCTACTCTTCTGCAAGAAGGAAGTCAGTACCAAGACTAAGTTATCTGTGCACCGTTCAATCTTTCGACCAACTTTGTTGTATGGGAGCGAAAGCTGGGTGGATTCAGGCTACCTTATCAACAAGGTTGAGGTTACGGATATGAAAGTAGCTAGGATGATTGCAGGTACTAGTAGATGGGAACAATGGCAAGAGGGTGTCCACAATGAGGAAATCAAAGAAAAACTGGGAATGAACTCTATAGATGTAGCAGTCAGGGCGAACAGGCTTAGATGGTGGGGTCATGTTACACGCATGGGAGAAGCAAGGTTACCCAAGAGACTCATGGATTCAGCAGTAGAGGGTAGGAGGAGTCGGGGCAGACCGAGGAGAAGGTACCTGGATTCGGTTAAGAATGATTTTGAAGTAATAGGTATAACATCAGAAGAGGCACCAATGTTAGCACTGAATAGGGGATCATGGAGGAACTGTATAAGGGGGGTTATGCTCCAGACTGAACGCTGAAAGGCATAATCAGTCTTAAATGATGATGATGATGATCATCATCAGTCTACTGACTGGTTTGATGCGGCCCGCCACGAATTCCTTTCCTGTGCTAACCTCTTCATCTCAGAGTAGCACTTGCAACCTACGTCCTCAATTATTTGCTTGACGTATTCCAATCTCTGTCTTCCTCTACAGTTTTTGCCCTCTACAGCTCCCTCTAGTACCATGGAAGTCATTCCCTCATGTCTTAGCAGATGACCTATCATCCTGTCCCTTCTCCTTATCAGTGTTTTCCACATTTTCTTTCCTCTCCGATTCTGCGTAAAACCTCCTCATTCCTTACCTTATCAGTCCACCAAATTTTCAACATTCGTCTATAGCACCACATCTCAAATGCTTCGATTCTCTTCTGTTCTGGTTTTCCCACAGTCCATGTTTCACTACCATACAATGCTGTACTCCAGACGTACATCCTCAGAAATTTCTTTCTCAAATTAAGGCCGGTATTTGGTATTAGTAGACTTCTCTTGGCTAGAAATGCCTTTTTTTGCCATAACGAGTCTGCTTTTGATGTCCTCCTTGCTCCGTCCGTCATTGTTTATTATACTGCCTAGGTAGCAGAGTTCCTTAACTTTATTGACTTCGTGACCATCAATCCTGATGTTAAGTTTCTCGCTGTTCTCATTTCTACTACTTCTCATTACCTTCGTCTTTCTCCGATTTACTCTCAAACCATACTGTGTACTCATTAGACTGTTCATTCCGTTCAGCAGATCATTTAATTCTTCTTCACTTTCACTCATGATAGCAAAGTCATCAGCGAATCGTATCATTGATATCCTTTCACCTTGTATTTTAATTCCACTCCTGAACCTTTCTTTTATTTCCATCATTGCTTCCTCGATGTACAGATTGAAGAGTAGGGGCGAAAGGCTACAGCCTTGTCTTACACCCTTCTTAATACGAGCACCTCGTTCTTGATCGTCCACTCTTATTATTCCCTCTTGGTTGTATATATTTTATATGACCCGTCTCTCCCTATAGCTTACCCCTACTTTTTTCAGAATCTCGAACAGCTTGCACCATTTTATATTGGCGAACGCTTTTTCCAGGTCAACAAATCCTATGAAAGTGTCTTGATTTTTCTTTAGCCTTACTTCCATTATTAGCCGTAACGTCAGAATTGCCTCTCTCGTCCGTTTACTTTTCCTAAAGCCGAACTGATCGTCACCTAGCGCATTCTCAATTTTCTTTTCCATTCTTCTGTATATTATTCTTGTAAGCAGCTTCGATGCATGAGCTGTTAAGCTGATTGTGCGATAATTCTCGCACTTGACAGCTCTTGCCGTCTTCGGAATTGTGTGGATGATGCTTTTCCGGAAGTCAGATGGTATATCGCCAGACTAATATATACTACACACCAACGTGAATAGTCGTTTTGTTGCCACTTCCCCCAATGATTTTAGAAATTCTGATGGAATGTTATCTATCCCTTCTGCCTTATTTGACCGTAAGTCCTCCAAAGCTCTTTTAAATTCCGATTCTAATACTGGATCCCCCATCTCTTCTAAATCAACTCCTGTTTCTTCTTCTATCACATCAGACAAATCTTCACCCTCATAGAGGCTTTCAATGTATTCTTTCCACCTATCTGCTCTCTCCTCTGCATTTAACAGTGGAATTCCCGTTGCACTCTTAATGTTACCACCGTTGCTTTTAATGTCACCAAAGGTTGTTTTGACTTTCCTGTATGCTGAGTCTGTCCTTCCGACAATCATATCTTTTTAGATGTCTTTACATTTTTCCTGCAGCCATTTCGTCTTAGCTTCCCTGCACTTCCTATTTATTTCATTCCTCAGCGACTTGTATTTCTGTATTCCTGATTTTCCCGGAACATGTTTGTACTTCCTCCTTTCATCAGTCAACTGAAGAATTTCTTCTGTTACCCATGGTTTCTTCGCAGCTACCTTCTTTGTACCTATGTTTTCCTTCCCAACTTCTGTGATGGCCCTATTTGGAGATGTCCATTCCTCTTCAACTGTACTGCCTACTGCGCTATTCCTTATTGCTGTATCTATAGCGTTAGAGAACTTCAAACGTATCTCGTCATTCCTTAGTACTTCCGTATCCCACTTCTTTGCGTATTGATTCTTCCTGACTAATGTCTTGAACTTCAGCCTACTCTTCATCACTACTATATTGTGATCTGAGTCTATATCTGCTCCTGGGTACGCCTTACAATCCAGTATCTGATTTCGGAATCTTTGTCTGACCATGATGGAATCTAATTGAAATCTTCCCGTATCTCCCGGCCTTTTCCAAGTATACCTCCTCCTCTTGTGATTCTTGAACAGGGTATTCACTATTACTAGCTGAAACTTGTTACAGAAGTCAATTAGTCTTTCTCCTCTTTCATTCCTAGTCCCAAGCCCATATTCTCCTGTAACCTTTTCTTCTACTCCTTCCCCTACAACTGCATTCCAGTTGCCCATGACTATTAGATTTTCGTCCCCCTTTACATACTGCATTACCCTTTCAATATCCTCATACACTTTCTCTATCTGTTCATCTTCAGCTTGCGACGTCGGCATGTATACCTGAACTATCGTTGTCGGTGTTGGTCTGCTGTAGATTCTGATTAGAACAACCCGGTCACTGAACTGTTCACAGTAACACACCCTCTGCCCTACCTTCCTATTCATAACGAATCCTACACCTCTTATACCATTTTCTGCTGCTGTTGATATTACCCGATACTCATCTGACCAGAAATCCTTGTCTTCCTTCCACTTCACTTCACTGACCCCTACTATATCTAGATTGAGCCTTTGCATTTCCCTTTTCAGATTTTCTAGTTTCCCTACCACGTTCAAGCTTCTGACATTCCACGCCCCGACTCGTAGAACGTTATCCTTTCGTTGATTATTCAATCTTTTTCTATGGTAACCTCCCCCTTGGCAGTCCCCTCCCGGAGATCAGAATGAGGGACTATTCCATAGCATCCCATAGCATATCATACATGTTAAAAGGCAAGAGTACATAGCCGGAAATGGGTAAATACCAGAGCAAGGAGGATGTGAAAGGCGATCGCTTGCATGGCTAGAGTGCTGAAGATGCACTACAAATGGCGGCGCATGTATAAGACAGTCTGAAATGTGGTTACTTGAAACTTTTAGAAATTCAGTAATAACTTGTAAGTAGGCTGTTTATGTTTTCTCTATGTAAGTAGGCTGTTTAGATTTTTATATTGGTAATGCCACGTAGCGCTCTGTATGAAAATGAAATCACTGGCTGTGCTGTGTGCAGCCTGTGGCTAGTTTGCATTGTTGTCTGCCATTGTAGTGTTAGGCAGCGGCAGCTGGATGTGAACAGCGCGTAGCGTTGCACAGTTGGAGGTGAGCCGCCAGCAGTGGTGGATGTGGGGAGAGAGATGGCGGAGTTTTGATAATTTGTAATACTGGATGTCAATTATGAATATTAAGGTAAATACATTGTTTGTTCTCTATTAATATCTTTCATTTGCTAACTATCCCTATCAGTAGTTAGTGCCTTCAGTAGTTTGAATCTTTTATTTAGCTGGCAGTAGTGGCGCTCGCTGTATTGCAGTAGTTCGAGTAACGAAGATTTTTGTGAGGTAAGTGATTTCTGGAAGGTATAGTTTAATGTTACTCAGGGCCATTCTTTTGCAGGGATCTTTGATAGTCAGATTGCGTTGCGCTAAAATTATTGTGTGTCAGGTTAAGCACAGTCTTGTATAAATTGTTCTAAGGGGACGTTTCAAACTTATAGTTCCATAGTAAAGGACATCAGAATACATACGCGATTCATAAAGTGAGGCACATCCAATGAAATAATAGTACTGTTTTATATCTTAAAAAGTACAAAAGTGACAAAAGTGACGAAATATTTTCACAATAAACCTTAAAAGTAACAACTTTTAAATGATTTGTGCGATTTCAACAGTCTCGGATGATAGCATAGCCCTACAGCTATCTTCTCTATAAGCTGTTCATTTGTATCTATTTTATTTATTTATTTATTACTTTTTATATCTCTTTCATTGTGCAAATGTCTGTCAGAACATTGTATTCTCCACAATAACACACCAACTGAATGCAGCAAGAATGCCTCATATCTTGTCATCCTTACGAAATAATTTAATGAATATTTTACTATTTTTGCCAGTAGCTTTATTTAAATATGATTACAGTTGATATTAACCACTGCAGTTTAAAAGTGGTGAGTTTCATATGTTATCTGACACCACCATTGAGTAGAGTTCTTAAAGACGCTTCTATCAAGTAGACTTATGTACTTATTTAAACGATATTTAACAAAATTTAGTTTCATTTAACTTGAGCACACATGCACAAGAATGTTGGTTTATGTTTTAATGAAAAAGGTATTATTTATACTTATTGTAAATGGTATGAGCGTGAGTGAATGTTTATAAGACTCTTTTTAGTAAACATTGATATAATTTACTAGTTTACCACAGAAAGTGATCAAGATGAGTCAATCAAGTCCGTAAAGTATAGGAACAACGTATTTTTCAGGGGAATGGCTTTCAGCCAATGAGAATTAGGCAGTGGCGGAACACTACTGGAGTCAAGTGAAGGCAGGTCCTTTTTGAGTGGTACACTCAAGGGAGTGATTCAGGACATGTTTACGTTAGATCCGGAAGAAGGTAGGCCTACTTGAGGTAATGTGTGATACTCAGTCATACAGGTGATAGAGTCTGGGTGGTGAGCGACAACTATGGTGTTTTAACTTTCGAAGGGTCTTTAACTTTCTTGAAGTCTGATTCAGAACTTCAACTTTTTCGCTTGCATTATGCAGCTGAGACTAGACAGAGTAAGAGTGTCTACTCTTTATCTCTAATGTTTTGATGTTTAAATAGTCATGTGGATTTCCTTAGCACATCTTGGTTGACTATTTAGTTTGGTGGTTTTGCTACCATTCTTGTAACACATTTAGTTAAACGATATTGCATTTTAATAAGGTTATCTTGCTGGCTGTTTTATAATTGGTAACTGTAGGACCACATTCCGTTTATTGGAAATTACGTAATTGAATGAACATTATTCATCATAATTCTCAGGCGTCGTCTATACAAGTTTCAGATGATAGAATGAAATGAAATATGCGTATTGATTTTGTGGCCGGGATCTCCCTTCTGGGAAATTCGGCCGCCTAGTGCATGTCTTTTTCTGACGGCACTTCGGGCGCTTTGCACATCGTAGATGATAACAGTGCTGATGAGGACAACGCACAAATCCAGTTCCGAGAGGGGAAAATCCGCGACCAGGCTGGGAATCGCACAACTAAATTATTTATTCAGGGACATGTCTCGAGATGATATCTCGTCATCATATTATACTGGCATTACAAAAACATTTAACACATGTTTACACCATTATTAATGCTTCTTTACAGGAATACTGTGATCATACTGTGGAGAGGGAGAGGAGAATAACTTAGTAAGAGGCGATGTCAGTTTGTGTATTCGTTTTCTGCTTACATGAAAATTTTATAATGCAATCACTCACTTTGTTCTTGTGGCTTTTATGTAAAGCTGTTTTAAGTTTCCCAGATTTTAATGAAGCAATGACGACATTCTTGTTATTACAGCGTACTCAACCACCATTTTTTTGACTCCTCGGTCCAAATAAGCCATTAATCACTTTCAGGCATACATAGACTGCAATAATTTTCCAGAAAGGGTTACAACATACTGCGCTGCATACGTGGATTACTTTGACAATATCCTGTCGTTTCACAAGAATTACTTTCCCTTCGATGGTCCAGGGATCGGTTATATGTCAATTGCTACTGTCAGCCTGGAGTGAGAATACACAAACGTAAATGTTAAACCATACAAGCTGTTAAAAAGAGTATTTCGATTGACGTTGACGAATGACAATTGTCGACTTACCTGCTCTACCGGACACTTTAATTACAATTCCTTTTCCGAAAATAATTGCCGGCCGCTGTGGCCGAGCGGTTCCAGGCGCTTCAGTCCGGAACCGCGGTGCTGCTACGGTCGCAGGTTCGAATCCTGCCTCGGGCATGGACGTGTGTGATGTCCTTAGGTTAGTTAGGCTTAAGTTGTTCTAAGTTCTAGGGGACTGATGACCTCAGATGTTAAGTCCCATAGTGCTTAGAGCCATTTACACCATTTGAATTTGGAAAACAATTTGCGAAGTCTTTGTGGACGCTGTAAGTACAATACTTACTTGTAAATTTATTTTTAAATCCCAAACTTCCTGTGCTTTTCCTTTCCGTGCCTTTTATGAAAGTATTAAACACAATATATGATAATACAATTATTTCGTTTCGTTTGCAGTCTAAGTAACAGAAAAATTGAAAATAAAAAAAAGAAAAAGAAATGTTTACAAACAGGGAATAGATCCTGCGATCATCCCAGTACCCTTCGTGCACTTTGCGCTACGCCAACCGCTGCCTGGAAACTACGCTAACATAAGTGGCTTATGACTTGCTCGATTTACCATAACCTTCCCTTGTTGTGTAGACAAGTCTATCTGCCTCACGTGAATCGCTGAGAGCATGTAGAGCATAGTGATGTGTCTGTGTTGTTATGACTGAAGAAAAGGGAGAGGACGGAACACGCTGTTGTCACATAGCTTGCCTTTCTCGACTAGCACCAAGGGGACAGTCTAGCCTGACGTCAGCCTCTTTCAGACAGATCGCCAACAACAGTATCACCTGCCCTTACTTCATGAGACGCTTCGGAGAGATTTGAAATATTTTTGGATATTCACAACGTCAGCTGATCAGAAACTCAATATCTTAAACATGGCTGCGATTCAGCAACTGTATAAATCTGAAGAGGTTGAAAGAAATCAGCTAACCTGTTGCAAATCAAAGGTTCATTAGGCCTTGACCATGGTTTCGATTTTTTGTAGATATATCTTCTTCAAAAGGAGTGGACCTTGTTACATCATTACGATCGGCTTCAGATTACGTAATTTACCAACATATGATGTAGCAAGGTCCACTCCATCTGAAGAAGATAGTTTTATAAAATAGCAAAACTTAGGTCAAGTGTTACATAAATCTTGGGCTTGCAACTGGTTGGCTGATTTTTCAACCTCCCCAGCTTTACACCAAAGTTCTCAATTTATTACGAAAATACGGATAATAACAGTAATAGTCCACAGATTGCTGTTCTTTGCGTTTTTGTTATTAAAAAACTTCTGACCATTACCTGCCCACGCTCCACATTTAGGTTCTGTAAATGTTTCCCTGTTCTGAGATAAAACATTGTAGTGTTTTCTTTATCCGCATCGCCTTCAAAATTGCTTCTTGAAAGGTCTTCTTTCCTTTCACGGAACTTCATTTTGTACCAAAAACTGAGTATTTTACCTATAACGAAATGATAAGCTAACCTCATAACCTCAACTTCCCTATTTGGGCGCATTCTTACACAATGACACACGATTATGTCAACTAACAGTGTATTATCTTCGAAGCGGTGCGGTGGGTGTGGTGTAACACTTTTGATGTTGATGCTATCTGCTGCATGGCATCAAGACTGGCAGTTTGCCTTCAAACGTGTTCATAAATACGTTTTGCGCCTGAAAATAGGAAACTGAAGGACTCATCATTAAAAATCAGTGACATGCAATAGAGTTTTGATGAAGTTTTTGAGGTATAATATACATTGTTTTTTTCTCCATTGCTTGGCACTCACTATACGAAATACAACTACAATGAGTTCTGTAAAAAATAAAAACCTGTCAGTAAGTTGATGTGGGTCTTTAAATAGATGTACAGAAGCTGTCGATTAGAGTTTAGAGATGGTAACTTAGTTACATACTGCCAAGTGACAATTGTAATTAAAATACGGAGAGAAACTGTGTAACACGGAACGCATCCGGGGGCAGGTTACATTTACGTTCACCAATTTATTGGTATAAGTTTTCCCTTAGCATATTTGTTGGTATAAGTTTTCCCTTAGCATTTCTATTCTCTGTTCGTAATACGAAATTTATTTACGACCACAATTCTGACACTGTCGTCCCTTTCTAATTATTTCTATTGGGCCTTCAGTATTTGTGATATTGAGTAGGGAAATAATAAGAAGATTTTTACGAACATGTCAAAAAAAGTGATTCAATGGTGTAGACAAACCAGACTGGACTTCGATAGACACGAAAGCAGAAGAATGTATGTGGCGTCACTACTCTCCAGAGTCTCTCATTCCCAAGCATTCTCCAATTCCATCAGCGTTCCTGAAAGGCGATGTTCTCGGAAACGTGAGGCCATTGTCGATGAAACGCTACGCTGTTCCGCGGAAATTCCTCCAAGTGTGGCTGGCAGCCGAACGACAGGTAAATGAATTACTGTTGGCTACGCCTGCTCGGGCAGTACATCGCTGGCTGCTGTCCTCACCAGGGGTTGAGACATTTTGGCTGTACACATTATTTCGTCAACAGGCGAACCACCAATTAAACTTCAAATGCTTAAATAAAATGGGGAAAAATAGGCACATGAACATTGACGAATACTGGTACAATGTACTATAAAATATTCCGCACACCACGTAATTCGATGAACAAATTATGCACTTACTTTGAGAGGATCCATTTCGAGGAAATGCGAGTGAGCTTGCCCGATGTGATTACGTGACTGATAGCGTCAACTTTTTTGTATTTCGAATAACCGTTTTGGAAAGTACGATAAATCTACATTGTTCTTGCTTCTTTGTTTTCATTTGTAGTGTCCTTTGGGCCCACACTTCTGTCATTCTTCGAGAATGTTGTTTCTTCGCTTCTTGTGTCTTCTTACTTCCAGTTCTTAATTTTTTTCTGCCCCGGAAGCCTACCTTTTCTGTCACTTCTTTAAAATTTACATCTGTTACCTTTACAACTTTTGAATGTAGTTCTGTATTTTATCTTAACCTGTATTCTGATTCGCTGCTTTTGGTTCTTTGCATTTTTCTTAGGAATCTTCTTCCAGTTTTTCTAATTTTTCAAGCTCACACTTCGTAGTTAGTTTTAAAGTTTCTGTTGCAGAGAATGTTTCTCGTCTTACCACTGTTTCATAGCATTTCAATATTGTGTTCCAGGATTTTTTATTATAGATGTTTCTTGTTATTTGAAAGGCGCTCTCCAATTTATGTATTCTAGTCTCTATTGTATTTTATTTCACGTTGTTTGATGTCCATTGTCTTAGATATTTAAAACAGTGTACTTTAAATATTGTGTTGTAATTTATTTTATTATTGATGTTGGTTATGAGCTGTGTTTCTTCAGGTGATAATTGTAACCCTACTTTTGGTATTTGACGTTGTAGTTCTGTGAGTTTTTCTTGTGCATTTTCCAGGGAGTCTGTTGTAAGTGCCATGTCATCGACAAATGCTAGGCAATCTACTATTGTTGTATTTTATTTCACGTTGTTTGATGTCCATTGTCTTAGATATTTAAAACAGTGTACTTTAAATATTGTGTTGTAATTTATTTTATTATTGATATTGTTCATGAGCTGTGTTTTCTTCAGGTGATAATTGTAAGCCTACTGTTGGTATTTGACGTTGTAGTTCAGTGAGCTTTTCTTGTGCATTTTCCAGGGAGTCTGTTGTAAGTGCCATGTCATCGGCAAATGCTAGGCAATCTACAGTAATCTTGTTTGGCTTTCTTCCTAGTTGTGTACTTTTAATATTTATGGCCTTCCTCTATTCGCTAACCACTTTGTCTAAAGCGCATTTAAAATGTAGAGGTGACCAGCCATCTTCCTGTCTTACTCTTGATTGTTTTTCAAAATTTCCTGACAGTTCCCACACAAATTTTACTTTTTACGCAACGCGGTTAAAGTTGCTTTAATTATTTCCTTTATTATTATAGATGCAGATTATTCTACTCTATTTGTAGACCCCTGTTATTCTTTCTTAACCGTTTCATTTTCTCCGACTCCTTTGGTTTCCTTTGGTCAAGATTTCCTGCACTTCTTCGACTGGCCACGATACTGCCTGCAGCACGTATTGTATACGTCAACAGCAAGATATCTGTAGATAGTTGTGGAAGTAGTGACGCCATAGCTGTTCTTCACTATCTATTACATATTACTGACGGAGACTGTAGCTGAAATACTCTTTTAAATACATTTGAAATTTTTTTGCCATAACGGTCTGGATCAAAACTACCACTTACCAATTCCCATTCGACGCTATGTTTTCCGGTGCCCAAAGCTGTCTAGCTCGTTCTCTAGCATAACTCCCGTGTGGGCGAGCATACGAACACTCAATAGTATAGACATAATATGAGTAAACTGTTGGTAACCAAAGTCGCCTGTAAGCCTGATTTCAGTCAAATACACTCATGATAGTTGATAGGACGAGGCAATGGTTCCGACGAAATACTCCCTTCGGCACTAGGTTCAAACTCGGAATGACCAAAACGATTAGATATTACTGAACGTTTTCTTAAGGCTATTTTTTTTATAAAAAATGGTGATTACTAAATATGTGCATTCGTGAAATCATGTGGACTCAAGAATTTGGTATCACCACCTGATGTGGAAGCAGTCGACATCGCCGGCATAACGCAACTGCGGATTATCTCAGTCTCCACCCTTGATGCCTCTAGCGGGATGCCAAAAGGGCTGGCTAGCCCTCTGATAGTTGGGTTGGCATAAAGGAGCGCATGACATCTAGCGCACCTTGTGTCTTCCCATGGCCCTACTTTTTTACATTAATATTATGTTGCTAATTGACAGGGTTGGTGATCGAACTGCTGCATGGGTCCTTTGCAAGAGGTCGCTTGCTTTAATCGTAAGTATATGTCCAAGTGATGCTAAATGTTATTATCTTTACATAAAGAAAAGTATTATCTTCTCAACAATCTCGTGAGCTACAATCTTAATTTATATATATGAAATTAGTGAATTTACTCATTCCACTTTTGTTGCCTATGTTTGGGGTCACTTTCAGAACTCAAATTAATTAAGTAATGTAATTCTATTGAATTTTGAATTGCTGATGTATCAATGAATTACAGCAATAAAATGAGGAATAAGAACTGTGGCTTATTTAAGTTTAGAAAAATGATGACAAGTTATTGTTCATTCTTTTATAACTACATTCGAGCTGATAAATCTCACAAAAAAAACTGACAAACATGAATCACAAGGGATGGTGTTTGACTGGCAAAGCATTTATTGGGGTGGAAACTATACAAATTCTCCCCTGAGTTGATTCCTCTTAGAAAGCAGTCGACTTTGTTTACATGAATCCACTGTGAGCCCCAATTCTATTCAAATGGAATCAACTATGACCAAGAGCGCCACGAAGTATGGTTCACGGAAAACAGGGAGCAGTGAATATCATTTAACAACCCTACGCCGGTGCAGCAATAATTTACCCTTTCAACTTGATTCAGGCGGCGGTAGAAGACGGCATGCTGTGGGTGATGAGCGCCATGGTGCTGCAGCTGTAATGTTCTGACGCGTCCATGAAAACTTACAAACTACGCGGACTGGAGTTCTGATTAATAGGAAGTGGGAAACTTCCTTATCACAGCCCTGAAATCCCGGTAGCCTTCAGTGTGAGGTGCATCCGTTTACTGGTCTGGCCAACCATTTTGACTCACTGACATGACGGCGCGTGCTGCAATTGTCAAACGTCAGACGGCCGACTCAGGGCCAATAAATTCACCCTCGTGCCGCACGATACGTCCGAGATGATATACAGTTCCACTTTCGGTACTCTTGGATACTGCCACTGGCCCTTAGTCCACCACAAGTCGCAGACCACAAGAGCCACCCACTAGGGAAAGACCTGAAGTTCCACACCAGGGGGGGGGGGGGGGGGGCAGAAGACGAAGAAGCAAAGAATTAATCACTTTACACCAAGCCTCGGTATGGGAGCCGAATTAGCAGAAAAAACCCACCTCCATGTTGCATTAACCAAGAGAACTACGCTCTACTCACTGAATCTCCCCTCTTGACTGTTCTGCTGGCCTGGTAGCCAATACAGACATGGCAGCGGGGTTCCCACACTGGGGGAGCAAGAATCTGCTTTAGATATCCTGAGAGGAGTTAATCAGCGACTCAAAATCTCTCTTGTCGGAAGAAAGAAGATTTTCAAATAGGGAGGCGTCTTTCTCATGGTAAGCATGGACACTTTTTGGCAAAAAACGACTACCTAGATGGGACCACAGGCCCTCATGTACAGAGAGATCTGATCTTTCTCACCCTTTCAAATTTCTGAAAGAAGGCTATTAAGCTTCCTAGACACTCATGCCCAGGAAATACAGGGTTATTACAAATGATTGAAGCGATTTCACAGCTCTACAATAACTTTATTATTTGAGATATTTTCACAATGCTTTGCACACACATACAAAAACTCAAAAAGTTTTTTTAGGCATTCACAAATGTTCGATATGTGCCCCTTTAGTGATTCGGCAGACATCAAGCCGATAATCAAGTTACTCCCACACTCGGCGCAGCGTGATGCGAGCTCGCAGTTCTGGCACGTTTCTTGGTAGAGGAGGTTTAAACACTGAATCTTTCACATAACCCCACAGAAAGAAATCGCATGGGGTTAAGTCGGGAGAGCGTGGAGGTCATGACATGAATTGCTGATCATGATCTCCACCACGACCGATCCATCGGTTTTCCAATCTCCTGTTTAAGAAATGCCGAACATCATGATGGAAGTGCGGTGGAGCACCTTCCTGTTGAAAGATGAAGTCGGTCCTGTCGGTCTCCAGTTGTGGCATGAGCCAATTTTCCACCATGTCCAGATAGACGTGTCCTGTAACGTTTTTTTCGCAGAAGAAAAAGGGGCCGTAAACTTTAAACCGTGAGATTGCACAAAACACGTTAACTTTTGGTGAATTGCGAATTTGCTGCACGAATGCGTGAGGATTCTCTACCACCCAGATTCGCACATTGTGTCCACTTCACCATTAAGAAAAAATGTTGCTTCATCACTAAAAACAAGTTTCGCACTGAACGCATCCTCTTCCATGAGCTGTTGCAACCGCGCCGAAAATTTAAAGCCTTTGACTTTGTCATCGGGTGTCAGGGCTTGTAGCAATTGTAAACGGTAAGGCTTCTGCTTTAGCCTTTTCCGTAAGATTTTCGAAACCGTCGGCTGTGGTACCTTTAGCTCCCTGCTTGCTTTATTCGTCGACTTCCGCGGGCTACGCGTGAAAGTTGCCCGCACGCGTTCAACCGTTTCTTCGCTCACTGCAGGCCGACCCGTTGATTTCCCCTTACAGAGGCATCCAGAAGCTTTAAACTGCGCATACCATCGCCGAATGGAGTTAGCAGTTGGTGGATCTTTGTTGAACTTCGTCCTGAAGTGTCGTTGCACTGTTATGACTGACTGATGTGAGTGCATTTCAAGCACGACATACGCTTTCTCGGCTCCTGTCGCCATTTTGTCTCACTGCGCTCTCGAGCGCTCTGGCGGCAGAAACCTGAAGTGCGGCTTCAGCCGAACAAAACTTTATGAGTTTTTCTACGTATCTGTAGCGTGTCGTGACCATATGTCAATGAATGGAGCTACAGTGAATTTATGAAATCGCTTCAATCATTTGTAATAACCCTGTATATGTTTTTACCATTCGCTAAAAGAACCTGGTGACTTCCTGGCTTAGGGGGAGTTACAGTCATCCCTTTACTAAAGTTGCGCACCAGCCACACTGCTCGAATGGTCCCAGCTTTTAACATTAGAATGCTTGTAGTTTTATGTCCATCCCACCATTTGCAGAAAAGCTTATATTACAGTAGTCTCTGTTAAATGACTTCCTCAACCCACTTACTGCCAACTGGCCGCCTTTGCAGTGATCTGTCCCTGGGTCCAGGTAAAATGTTTTGCGAGTCGGCATCCTCCTGCTCCAACCCTAAGTGGGAAGAATGGAGTGCCACATCCCGAAGTCATTCTGTAGGTAAAATTCACAGAGCACTGCTTCGCCGAATAACTTTCACAGCCAGGTCGCTAGTCACAACATTTATGGCTCGCAATTCATCTTTCTCCCTGTTCTCTATCGCCTCCACTATGGCCTCTTAAGTACAAGTTCTCTACAGGTTACACATGCAGTTATACGAAAATTCTGCCCACAATTTCCTCCTCTAAAAATTCATAAGCCATACATACCAAATGTAGTACTGGGGAACATGGAGATCGTGCCCTAAAATATGAATGTTAATCTGACTGCCAGTGTAGTTAAAGTGAGTGAGTGGTGCGCCACCTCACACCTTTTGTGCTTGTTTGTTGACAGATTTTGGAAAGGGATACATAATTAATGAGCTTGTGATCGACCTGTGTCTTGTCAGACACATTATTTACAGATTTTCGCCTTGTCTAACCACTCAAGGAAGTATCAGCTGATTAGCATAATAAAGCTTGTGTCTGCTACAATGCAAACAAGATGATTTAAAAGACTTATCAGTCTGTTCTGCCAAGTAATGACAATGGGCAGACGTGCAGTTGCAAATAACGTATAGCTTTCATAGTAAAATTCTTCCGTGAGAACTTTTTAGACAATAAATGTAGGATTTGAGCAACGCCATCTAGTTTTGAGTTTGTTTATAATAATCTGACGTACTGGACTGGTGCTAAACAACTTTTATAATCACTTGTAAAGAGTTTCTTGAGGCTTATAACACCGTTGTTAGATGTCTTAATCATAAAGCAGCGCACATAGTTTTACATTTTAGCTCTTGGCCACTTCTCGCCACTAGGAAACCGCAGTTTGGCATCACGTCACGGAGGAAATGATACTATTTTCTTCTGAAATGGCGTTGACTTCATCTCAGGGAAGGAGGTCTGAACTTTTTTCATCAACCTTTGATACATCAGAAGTGAGCCCAATGCGATAAACACCTGACCTACAGGCCGTGGTCGCTTTTTTGCCAAATCCTCTGAACCAGATATGAAATTCTCGATGGCTGTCGAAACGGTTATTTTATGCGACGTCACTGGAAGCGGACGTATATGATGAGGTTTGTTCTTGACGAACGCTCAAAGAAACAACACACACAATGAGAGGTCTAGCGAGCCTCGTGATGACTGGGTGTTGTGTGCTGTCCTTAGGTAAGTTAGGTTTAAGTAGTTCTAAGTTCTAGGGGACTGATGACCATAGATGTTAAGTCCCATAGTGCTCAGAGTCATTTGAACCATTAGAGGTCTAGCGAGCGTTGCTTCCTTATGTAGGTAGTGGTACCTTGGGTTGATCTTCACATTCGGTTGACATGAAAATAGGTAACGGGACTTACTTGCACGAATGACGTGGGCCAGAAGCCGTGAAAATGGAACCGTGCTCTTGCTCCTTCGCTGTTGTAGTATTCGACATCGTTTAAAAACGTTTTTGTAAACATTCTGTATGATTTCTTCGACGACAACCAGGCTGCTGACACTTTGTTTTGGAACAGCATAAATACACTTGCTTTTCGTTTGTCAGGTTCGGTCGTACTGAATCAGAGTTTCGGGCAAGTCAGCTTTTCTAGATAAGTAACAGGTCCGTGCATCACTGATATTAATTTTTTCTGGGGAAAAAATGTGCAGTAATGGATATCTATGAACAAGTGCCTGCCTCTTTGCCGGAGCATTATTCTGAAGTTTGTAAGAGCTGCTCTGCAGTAACTCCCGTATAATTTTCTTCACTGTCGATCCGACAACTTCAGTTGCTGACCAGCTACTCACAATGGTTTCTGCGCCAGTGTAGGAATTTTTGATTGTTTCTCGACAATTTTTGACTTTGTTCCTGGACAGTATCTCCACTTTCACTTGACATCACTAGCACTTCATTCACTGAAGGGGAAAAGTAAAGCTCCCGCGAGGCCGTTCGTACCTCATTTGGTAAATAACTGTTGTTGGATGATGGGATGTGTATAGATATTCATTTTGAGTAAGTGAACATGGAGCTTTCGATGCGTAATTACGACAGGGTCTTACATTCTTCCTCCACTTATAAATGATAATTCGATGTGCCGCATCAAATGAAAAGACGAATATCGATTCAGCACGGCGGGCCACACACTCATTTTAGCGGATAAAATGCCTATTAGATAATTCGGTTTTACATCACTTGATTTGTATTTCTGGAAACACATGAAGGCTCATGTGTGTCAGAACCCCAATAACAGTGAGGAAACATTCGTAGATATAATTGGTGCTGCGAGCGAAGTTCGAGATCAAGCTCATGAAAGATTTATTAACGACCAGCGATCCGTAGTTCGACGGATTGAGATGTACTCCCAAGGAATTGGCGCGCACAAAGAGCATTTGTTGTAAGATATATCGTAATTGAATTCAAATACTAACAGTTAAATAATTACGAAAACAAAAATCAAGGCCGATCTAACCTCATATTGCCTTATTTACAATGTATGTACGTGTTTCGTCCAGGTGGACCGAATGTGTTTGTGAATTCCTAAGAGATCAGACTGCTGAGGTCATCGGTCCCTGCCGGACTTCATGGCCGTGCGGTTCTAGGCGCTTCAGTCCAGAGCCGCGCTGCTGCTACCGTCGCAGGTTCGAATCCTGCCTCGGGCAAGGATGTGTGTGATGTCCTCAGGTTAGTTAGTTTTAAGTAGTCCTAAGTTATAGGGGACTGATAACCTCAGATGTTAAGTCCCATAGTGCTTAGAGCCATTTGAACCACCATTAATCGGTCCCTTCGGAGGGAGGGACCGATGGATAACAGTTCCCATGTTAATTTACTTAAAATTACATCTAGACCCGATATACCTCTCTCATGTTCAATTTGTCACTTACTTTTGGATCATCTTGTATACACTTCAGTGCGTGGCAGTGTGTAATTTTTAATGTGTCATGTACAAAGATTTCTTCTCATTCCATTCTAGGATGCAATGTGGAAGAATTTATTGGACTATATATCTTGTGAGAGCTGTTATTAGCCTAATTTTGCACTGACACTCTCTAGAAGAGTTGCTTTCGTCGCAACTACAAGCACTGTACGCTGACGGCGATTCATTTATGTTCCATCAATGAATCCACTAAATTATTAAGAGAGTCAGCGCTCACAGTTACACTAGATAATGTAATACGCCGCCTTCATCACTTGCGCCACGAGCAAAATTGTCAAGTTTTGTACAATACAAAGCGGTAACTAAGAAATATTGGAATGTGACTTGTTTTTATAATGCAGTTTTATCATGTTTTAAGTCTTTTGACCGTGCCTCTGTTTACTATACTTCATGTTTAATACACTAGTTAACAAAGACAGACGTGTCTAATGATGATCGTGTATGTCGATACTGGTTACAGAACAATACTTTTAGCGATCAAAGCCTGTTGAAATTTAACAAACTCTACGAGCGACGTGATGAGTGCAGGCAAATATTAGTAGTTTTCACAGTGAAACCTAATCCTTGAAAATGTATGAGTAGGATTACGCCAGCTATTAGCTATTATTCTCCGAAATTTTTTGGAAGTCTTGGTACAGACACACTCACCGTTGTTTTTATGCATACAACATCAAGTGTTCGTTTAGTTTGAAATGGGCTCTCAAACGATAGAGCTGTTTTCCATCTATCTACATCTACATGGATACTCTGCAAATCACATGTAAGTGCCTGGCAGAGGGTTCATCGAACCACCTTCACAATTCTCTATTATTCCAATCTCGTTAGCGCGCGGGAAGAATGAACACCTATATCTTTCCGTACGAGCTCTGATTTCCCTTATTTTATCGTGGTGATCGTGCCTCCCTATGTAGGTCGGTGTCAACAAAAAATTTTCGCATTCGGAGGAGAAAGTTGGTGATTGTAATTTCGTGAGAAGATTCCGTCGCAACGAAAAACGCCTTTCTTTCAATGATTTCCAGCCAAAATTCTGTATCATTTCTGTGACACTCTCTCCCATACTTCGCGATAATACAAAACGTGCTGCCCTTATTTGAACTTTTTCGGTGTACTCCGTCAGTCCTACCTGGTAAAGATCTCACACCGCGCAGCAGTATTCTAAAAGAGGATGGACAAGCGTAGTGTAGGCAGCCTCCTTAGTAGGTCTGTTACATTTTCTAAGTGTCCTGCCAATGAAACGCAGCCTTTGGTTAGCCGTCCCCACAACATTTTCTATGTGTTCTTCCCAATTTAAGTTGTTCGTAATTGTAATACCTAGGTATTTGGTTGAATTTACGGCTTTTAGATTAGACTGATTTATCAGGTAACCGAAGTTTAACGAGTTCCTTTTAGTACTCATGTGGATGAACTCACACTTTTCGTTATTTAGGGTCAACAGCCTCTTTTCGCACCATTCATATATCTTTTCTAAATCCTTTTGCAGTTAGTTTTGATCTTCTGATGACTTTATTAGTCGATAAACGACAGCGTCATCTGCAAACAACCTCAGACGGCTGCTGAAATTGTCTCCCAAATCGTTTGTATAGATAAAGAACAGCAAAGGGCGTATAACACTACCTTGGGGAACGCCAGAAATCGCTTCTGTTCTACTCGATGACTTCTCGTCAATTACTACGAACTGTGACCTCTCTGACAAGAAATCACAAATTCACTCACATAACTGAGACGATCTTCCATAAGCACGCAATTTTACTACGAGCCACTTGTGTGGTACAGTGTCAAAAGCCTTCCGGAAATCCAGAAATACTGGAATCGATCTAAAATCCCTTGTCAATAGCACTCAGCATTTCATGTGAATAAAGAGCTAGTTGTGTTTCACAATAACGATGTTTTCTAAACCCATGTTGACTGTGTGGCAATAGACCATTTTCTCCGAAGCAATTCATTACGTTAGAACATGATATATGTTCTAAAATGCTGCTGCATATCGATGTTAACGATATGGGCCTGTAATTTAGTGGATTACTCCTACTACCTTTCTTGAATATTGGTGTGACCTGTGCAACTTTCCAGTCTTTGCGTACGGATCTTTCTTCAAGGGAACGGTTGTATATGGCTGTTAAGTATGGAGCTAATGCATCAGCATAATCCGAAAGGAACCTAACTGGTATATAGTCTGGACCAGAAGACTTGCTTTTATTAAGTGATTTGAGTTGCTTCACTACTCCGAGGATATTTACTTCTACGTTACACATGTTGGTAGCTGTTTTCGATTAGAATTCTGGAATATTTACTTCATCATCTTTTCTGAAGGCATTTCGGAAAGCTGTGTTTAGTAACTCTGCTTTGGCAGCACTGTCTTCGATAGTATCTCGACTGTTATCGCGCAGAGAAGGCATTGGTTGTTTCTTGCCGCTAACATATTTCACATGCGACCAGAATCTCTTTGGATTTTCTACCAGGTTTCGAGACAAAGTTTCGTTGTGGAAACTGTTGTAGGCGTCTCACATTGAACTCCGAGCTAAGTTTCGAACTTCTGTAAAGGATCGCCGATCTTGGGGATTTTGCGTCTGTTTAAATTTGGCATGTTTGTTTCGTAGTTTCTGCAACATCGTATGCTGCTTGTGGAAGCGCACGTGTAGACTCATATCGACGTCAAAACTTTAGTTGGATCTAGAAGATCTTGCCGCGATGCGTGTTTTAACATGAAATTTGTCAGCTTGTATTTCGCATCCACGGTCAAATAAATTTATATCACGTAGTACCAGTCGTCCTTACGCCCCTTATCGGCTTCTCCCTGCTCCCAATATTTTTATGAGACTCCAGTAGTTGTCCTCTTTTGGATTATCTACGCTAATACCAGTAACTGAGTGTATCCTTGATTTCACGTCAGAGCACGGGTGTTCCCACGATCCACTGCGCGTGGTCCGTGAGACGTCGACGCGGGGCAAAGCACTTCTCGTCACGAAGCACTCGTCGCCAAAAACGGAGGGCGGACGCGCGCTGGCTGCCGGAAGTAGCGGGGGCCACGCCCCTGGGCCGTGTCACAATGCGACATAAGGGATTCCCGCGCCGCGCCGGGGGCAGGGAGGTGTTAAAAGGCCGGCGGAGCGCGCCGCGACGCCAGCCGTCACCATGGCGACGCCCCGCCACCTGCCGCTGCTGCTCGCACTGCTGCTGGTCGAGCTCGCCCGCGCCGCACCCACCGACATCGCAGGTCAGTAGGTCGTCCAGTCACTGGAGTACGTGCGAGGCATTAGCATCGAAGGGTAATGTTTGCTGCTGGAGTAAAAAGAACTGCCGTACGGTTCACGACCTGGTGCAAGCCTGGCCAACCGATGAGTGCAGCCACTGGACTCGCATTCTAGAAGAACAAAGATGTCCTTTCTGCCATCCAGTTTAGGCTTTCCTGACCCATTTCAGGATGGTTCCTCTGTATAAGTAATAGCCTGTTTCACTCATGGAGTACGACAGGGTTCTATTTTGAGTCCACTCCTATTCCTTATATATGTGAACGTCCTTACATTTTCATTAAGCAGAACTGGTACTTTTTGCAAGCGATTCTAGCGTCATAATAAACCCTATTAAGAGAAAGTAATATATATACAGGGTGGTCATTGTTCGTGACCGGGCCAAATACTTCGAGAAATAAGCCTCAAACGAAGAAACTACAAAGAACGAATCTTGTCTAGCTTGAAGGGTGAAACAAGATGGCGCTATGGTTGGCCAGCTAGTGGCGCTGCGATAGGTCAAACGGATAGTAACTGCGTTTTTTTTTTTTTTAAATAGGAACCCCCATTTTCATTGCATATTCGTGTAGTACGTAAAGAAATGTGAATGTTTTACTTGGACCACTTTTTTCGCTTTTTGATAGATGGTGCTGTAGTAGTCACAAACATATGGCTCACAATTTTAGACGAACAGTTGGTAACACGTAGGTTTTTTAAATTAAAATGCAGAACGTAGGTACATTTGAACATTTTATTTCGGTTGTTCCAATGTGATACATTTACCATTGTGAACTTATCATTTCTAAGAACGAATGCTGTTACTAACATGCCGGCCGGAGTGGTCGTGCTGTTCTAGGCGCTACAGTCTGGAACCGAGCGACCGCTACGGTCGCAGGTTCGAATCCTGCCTCGGGCATGGATGTGTGTGATGTTCCTAGGTTAGTTAGGTTTAATTAGTTCTAGGCGACTGATGACCTCAGAAGTTAAGTCGCATAGCGCTCAGAGCCATTTTTTTTGTTACTACCTGTAAATACCACATTAATGCAATAAATTCTCAAAATGATGTCCGTCAACCTCAATGCACTTGGCAATACGTGTAACGACATTCCTCTCAACAGCGAGTAGTTCGCATTCCGTAATGTTCGCACATGCATTGGCAATGCGCTGACGCATGCTGTCAGGCGTTGTCGGTGGATCACGATAGCAAATATCCTTCAGCTTTCCCCCCAGAAAGAAATTCGGGGGCGTAACATCCGGTGAACGTGCGGACCATAGTATGATGCTTCGACGACCAATCCTGTTATGAAATATGCTATTCAATACCGCTTCAACCGCACGCGAGCTATGTGCCGGACATCCATCATGTTGGAAGTACATCGCCATTCCGTCATGCAGTGAAACATCTTGTAGTAACATCGGTAGAACATTACGTAGGAAATCAGCATATATTGCACCATTTAGATTGCCGTCGATAAAATGGGGGCCAGTTATCTTTCCTCCCATAATGCCGCACCATACATTAATCCGTCAAGGTGGCTGATGTTCCACTTGTCGCAGCCATCGTGGATTTTCCGTTCCCCAGTAGTGCATATTATGCCGGTTTACGTTACCGCTGTTGGTGAATGACGCTTCGTCGCTAAATACAACGCGTGCAAAAATATCTGTCATCGTCCCGTAATTTCTCTTGTGCCCAGTGGTAGAAGTGTACAAGACGTTCAAAGTCGTCGTCATGCAATTTCTGGTGCATAGAAATATGGTACTAGTGCAATCGATGTTGATGTTGCATTCTCAACACCGACGTTTATAAGATTCCCGATTCTCTCGCAATTTGTCTGCTACTGTTGTGCGGATTAGCCGCGGCAGCAGCTAAAACACCTACTTGGGAATCATTATTTGTTGCAGGTCGTAGATGACGTTTCACATGTGGCTGAACACTTCCTGTTTCCTTAAATAACGTAACTATCCGGCGAACGGTCCGGACACTTGCATGATGTCGTCCAGGATACCGAGCAGCATACATAGCACACGCCCATTGGGCATTTTGATCGCAATAGCCATACATCAACGCGATACCGCCCTTTTCTGCAATTGGTAAACGGTCCATTTTAACACGGGTAATGTTCACGAAGCAAGTACCGTCCGCACTGGCGGAATGTTACGTGATACCACGTACTTATACGTTTGTGACTATTACAGCATCATCTATCACAAAGCGATAAAAGTGGTCCAAGTAAAACATTCACATTTCTTTACGTACTACACGAATATGTAATAAAAAATGGAGGTACCTATTTTAAAAAAAAACGCAGTTTATATCCGTTTGACCTACGGCAGCGCCATCTAGCGGGCCAACCATAGCGTCATCTGGTTTCCCCCTTCAAGGAAGACGACTTTCGTTCTCTATAGTTTTTTCGTTTGGTGCTTGTTTCGTGAGATATTTGGACCGGTCACTATCAATGGACCACCCTGTTTTTCGCTTTCGAATTTGAAGATAATGGATGAGGATAATGGGGAAGGGGCACTACATTAGTAAATTGTGTCGAAGTTGAAAATTTGGTGCTGGTGGGAGGCGTGCGAAGGGTAGTCCGTGCAGCTGCAATAACCACTGTGCCCTGATGGCTTCCGTAGTAAGTAGGAGATAGGGGTTCGAATCCTAGTCTAGCAGAAATTTTCAAATTTCCCCATAGACTTCCGTCAATGCCCACACCCAGCCAATGTCTGTAAATCTTTCCTGTCTTAGTTACTAAAATATTTATCTGAAATTCTACTCTCGCTATATTCTGCTATATCACACTATTCATTGCAAAACGTACACTTTCATGGCCGTAAACGACCTACTAATTAAAATACTCTTTGGTGTTATGCCGTGGTCGCATGAATTAATTGTTGAAAACCAACATTTCGTAGTCATCTGCGGTAAACATCTGTCGAAGAGGATTGTAGCTTTTTCAAAGATCTGATGGAAGCCCCGGCTCGCTACCGTCAATAGTTAGGTCGTGCATCAGACCTTCAAAAACGTCAGAACTCCCTTGAAAATATCTTCCGCGAATGGGGCCGAAATGCTGGGTTTTAACAAGAGACTGATCCGGCCATGGCACAATAGCCCGTGGTGTTTTAAATAGATGTGACACTATATTCAGTTTTGTACAACGAATACCGTCATATGAACAACGGATGTAGCAAATGCACAGGAGTCAGCAAACAGGGGTAGAATGCTTCAAATTTTTGGGTGTAATTATTGATGATACCTTCACCTGAACAAGCATATTATTGAGCTGCTTAAACGATGAAGGTCAGTTACATTTGCTTTTCGTATAATTGCTATTATTGGAAACAAGCAAATCATCGCCCTGATATATTTTGCATATTTACACTCTATTATATCTTATGGAATAATTTTCTGGAGTAACTCATCACTTAGAAAGAAAGTATTAATCGAACAAAAGCGAGCAGCAAGAATAATGTGTGTTCACTCGCAGTCGTACTGTACGTAACTATTGAAGGGGTAAGCCAATTTAACTGCACCTTCACACTATATATGTTTCCTACCCAAGTAGTAGTGTCCATAGCTACAGCACAGGAAGAAAAAAGTCACTTTTATTACCCACTATTAAAGTTGTCAGTGGCTCCGAAAGGAGTTCAATGTGCATCATTAAAAAGTTTTGATAATTTGCCCAGCAACATAACATAGCTGATTGTTAGCATCACAAGTTTTAATTCCAGTGTAATATCATTCCTTTTGCAATACTTCTGCTTCACAGTACAATTTTTATTTAAAAACTAGTAGGCTGTAAAAAGACTAGTTTTTAAAGCTAGTCACATTAATAGGAATGAAAAATAATATGTTCATTAATGTTAAAACTGATCATGTGTACATATCCTGTAAACTGACTCTTCCGTCATTATTTAAGCAAAAAAAAATATTCAGATGGTCTGTGTGACATGTACTGTAACGAGGTATCCCAGTCAAACTGAGTTTCCTATTCGTCACTAACAGTAAGATCAATGGGACGTTAAACTATCAACTTCCTTCGTTCCTTCTACCACTCCATACGCCCGTGTGCCCGTTTTGTTGCTTCTTTATCGAAGCAACTTCCGAGCTGGCCTCAAATGATTCAAAATCGGGGCACTTCTGTCACAAAAGAATCCCATACGATCGCCGGGAATCGAACTCGAGACCGTGCGTTGGTGTTTTAACTGTTGGGCAGATGTATAACTAGTCGTCAATTACGTGAAGCAGTTATGTACTCGAATTTTCATTGGCGCTTCAGTGTCACGAAATCATCGAGAGCAGAAACTCCAGGCAATTCTGGCGAGGCAAACTGTGTACACTGACGAGAGCTGATCTTGGGACCAGTCAAGGCTTTGCAAAGTGAGCCCAGAATGCACAACCTGAAAATAGTAGTTACGCAGGTTCGAATCCCACTCTAGCAAACAGCTTTAATATGTTACGTACATGAGATTGAAATCTTTAATGTCAAATTTTTACGTATGACAGAGGATTCCATATTGAATGTTTCGAGTAAGGAATCAATGGTCGTAAACAAATACGAGGGCTATTCGGAAAGTAAGGAACGATAGGTCTCGAAATAGAAAGCGCAGTGAAAATAAAAACTGTTTTATTTGCAACGGTTAGCTACACCTTCCAGCTACTTCTCTACACAGTCGCCGCTCAGACTTAGACATCTGTAGTAGCGTTGTACCAACTTTCCAATTCCCTCATTATAGAAGACAGCCGCGAGTGCTTTTCGACAATTTTCTACTCTGGACTGCAGCTTGTCGTCTGTGTCAAAATATTGTCTTCATAGCCAGCGGTTCATTTGTGCAGAGATAAACGTCAGGAGTAGCCAATTACGGGCTGTATTGTGGGTGATTAAGTACTTCCCATCTAAAACGCTGCAGGAGCATCTTCATTGCCTCTGCAGATTGCGGCCGAGAATTGTCGCGTAGAACGAACTGCAGGACTGTTATGTTATGTGGATTGCATAGCTTCAGGCGAAATCTTTCGCCAGGCCCTCGTACTTGGCGGGAGACGCTAATTTCTAGCCATCTTTACGTTCTCAGTGTGAGCTCAGAACTGAAAAGAGCGACATGATGCGATCGACGGGCGTACCAGACGCAGTGCCCAAAACACGTGTGCAAAGCTTAATCAGATTTTTACTGTATTTTCCATTTCGCGAGCAATCGTTCCTTACTTTCCGAATAACCCTCGTATTTCACGTAGTAACACGTTATGAATGGTGTTAACACGCAAGAAAGAAAAGTATTTCAAACTGCGTATGCTTTCCATCGACTTTAGTGGCACTATCTGTATAGAGCAATACACAATCTTCTGCTACCTGTTCGCGATGGAATTTTTCGTGTTCCTGTATGAAACAACTGTAGAAACCGAAGAGGAACAGTAGGGACAATGAGTGTGACAATTTTTTATACTCAGTTATAACATGCACTAAGAATGGTGGTTGTCACTTTGAACAGTAGCTGTGAGCTTAAGTTGATCTGTAAGGTGCAAGCTGTTGACATAATAAAGAACTAAATAGCAATTTTCGGCTACTAGTTTTTTAGCTCTAATACTCAGTTTAGGATCCTCGAGCATATGTATAGATTCGACCTAGAAAATTCTGAGCACCCAGTGTGTACTGACCTTGTTTAACAATTTGTTCTCAGATTGTGATCATGCTTCTGTGAGGTGTAGGAACAATTTCTTTATTAATTTATTGCTGTTAATCCATCAAATGATTATCTAATTCGTATGTATAAAAATCATTCTACACATGTATGTATGTATAAATGTACTTTCCACATATACTCCTAAACCACTGGATGGATTTCAACCACAGTTAGTACATGTATCACTTACTACCTGCAGAGAAGCACTGTGAGGATATAAACCACATACCTACCATACATTTGGGGGTGGAGACGAAAAGGTGCACAACCCAGGAACGTCTGGAGCAAATTGGTATATATATGACCCGTTATTTGTATAAAAAATACAAATGTCATGTGGCATTGTCTGCTGTGTGGATCCACTTGCCTGTTGGAAAGGGTGTTCTCCCTCCCTACAGACTGACCCTTTCCTTTCAGATATGTCATAGTAGTATTGTATAGCTAATGGATACGTGTATCTCTTTTTTTGCGTCATCAGTCTTCTGACTGGTTTAATGCGGCCCGCCACGAATTCCTCTCCTGCGCCAACAATTCAGATATGTCATAGTAGTATTGTATAGCTAATGGATACGTGTATCTCTTTTTTTGCGTCATCAGTCTTCTGACTGGTTTAATGCGGCCCGCCACGAATTCCTCTCCTGCGCCAACAACATCTCATAGTAGCACTTGCAACGTACGTCCTCAATTATTTGCTGGATGTATTGCAATCTCTGTCTTCCTCTACAGTTTTATCCCTCTACAGCTCCCGCTAGTACCATGGAAGCCATTCCCTCACGTCTTAACGAATGTTCTATCATTCTGTCCCTTCTCCTTGTCAGTGTTTTCAACATATTTCTTTCCTCTCCGATTCTGCGCAGAAGCTCCTCATACCTTATCTTATCACTCCATCTAATTTTCAACATTCGTCAGTAAAATCATCTCAAATGCTTCGATTCTCTTCTGTTCCGGTTTTCTCAAATAACATGTTCCACTATCATTAAGCGCCGTGCTACAAAACCACATTCGCAGAAGTTTATTCCTCAAATTAAGGCCTATTTTTGTTACTAGTAGATTCCTCTTGCCCAGGAATGCCCTTTTTGCCAGTTCTAGCCTGCTTTTGATGTTCTCCTTACTCCATCCGTCATTGGTTATTTTGCTGCCTGTTGTGTTGTTGTTGTTGTCTTCAGTCCTGAGACTGGTTTGATGCAGCTCTCCATGCTACTCTATCCTGTGCAAGCTTCTTCATCTCCCAGTACCTACTGCAACCTACATCCTTCTGAATCTGCTTAGTGTATTCATCTCTTGGTCTCCCCCTACGAATTTTACCCTCCACGCTGCCTTCCAATACTAAATTGGTGATCCCTTGATGCCTCAGAACATGTCCTACCAACCGATCCCTTCTTCTGGTCAAGTTGTGCCACAAACTTCTCTTCTCCCCAATCCTATTCAATACTTCCTCATTAGTTATGTGATCTACCCATCTAATCTTCAGCATTCTTCTGTAGCACCACATTTCAAAAGCTTCTATTCTCTTCTTGTCCAAACTATTTACCGTCCATGTTTCACTTCCATACATGGCTACACTCCATACAAATACTTTCAGAAATGACTTCCTGACACTTAAATCTATACTCGATGTTAACAAATTTCTCTTCTTCAGAAACGCTTTCCTTGCCATTAATCATACAGTAAAGCTGCATGCCCTCGGGAAAAATTACGGCCGTAGTTTCCCCTTGCTTTAAGCCGTTCGCAGTACCAGCACAGCAAGGCCGTTTTGGTTATTGTTACAAGGCCAGATCAGTCAATCATCCAGACTGTTGCCCCTGCAACTACTGAAAAGGCTGCTGCCCCTCTTCAGGAGCCACACGTTTGTCTGGCCTCTCAATAGATACCCCTCCGTTGTGGTTGTACCTACGGTACGGCTATCTGTATCGCTGAGGCACGCAAGCCTCCCCACCAACGGCAAGGTCCATGGTTCATGGGGTTGCTGCCTAGGTAGTAGAATTCCTTAACTTCATCTACTTCGTGACCATTAATTCTGGTGTTAAGTTTCTCGCTGTTCTCATTTCTGCTACTTCTCATTACTTTCGTCTTTCTTCAATTTACTCTCAGTCCTTATTCTGTACTCATTAGACTGTTCATTTCTCTCAGCATATCATGTAGTTCATTTCCACTTTCACTCAGGACGGCAATGTCATCAGCGAATCGTATCAGTGGTATAGTTTCATCCTGAATATTAATTTCACTCCCGAACCTTCCTTTTATTTCTGTCGCTGCTTCTCCCATGTAGAGATTGAACAGCAGGGTGAAAGACTGCGTACCTATCTTACACCTCTTTTTAATTACAGCACCTCGATCTTGGTCGTCCACTCTTATTATTCCGTCTTGGCTCTTGTACATATTATACAGGGTGGTCCATTGATCGTGACCGGGCCAAATATCTCACGAAAAATTACAAAGAACGAAACTTGTCTAGCTTGAAGGGGGAAACCAGATGGCGTTATGATTGGCCTGGTAGATGGCCCTACCATAAGTCAAACGGATATCAACTGCGTTTTTTTAAAAATAGGAACCCCCATTTTTTATTACATATTCGTCTAGTACGTAAAGAAATATGAAAGTTTTAGTTGGACCACTTTTTTCACTTTGTTATAGATGGCGCTGTAATAGTCACAAACGTATAAGTACATCTACATTTATACTCCGCAAGCCACCCAACGGTGTGTGGCGGAGGGCACTTTACATGCCACTGTCATTACCTCCCTTTCCTGTTCCAGTCGCGTATGGTTCGTGGGAAGAACGACTGTCTGAAAGCCTCCGTGCGCGCTCTAATCTCTCTAATTTTACATTCGTGATCTCCTCGGGAGGTATAAGTAGGGGGAAGCAATATATTCGATACCTCATCCAGAAACGCACCCTCTCGAAACCTGGCGAGCAAGCTACACCGCGATGCAGAGCGCCTCTCTTGCAGAGTCTGCCACTTGAGTTTGTTAAACATCTCCGTAACGCTATCACGGTTACCAAATAACCCTGTGACGAAACGCGCCGCTCTTCTTTGGATCTTCTCTATCTCCTCCGTCAACCCGATCTGGTACGGATCCCACATTGATGCGCAATACTCAAGTATAGGTCGAACGAGTGTTTTGTAAGCCAACTCCTTTGTTGATGGACTACACTTTCTAAGGACTCTCCCAATGAATCTCAACCTGGTACCCGCCTTACCAACAATTAATTTTATATGATCATTCCACTTCAAATCGTTCCGCACGCATACTCCCAGATATTTTACAGAAGTAACTGCTACCAGTGTTTGTTCTGCTATCATATAATCATACAATAAAGGATCCTTCTTTCTATGTATTCGCAATACATTACATTTGTCTATGTTAAGGGTCAGTTGCCACTCCCTGCACCAAGTGCCTATCCGCTGCAGATCTTCCTGCATTTCGCTACAATTTTCTAATGCTGCAACTTCTCTGTATATTACAGCATCATCCGCGAAAAGCCGCATGGAACTTCCGACACTATCTACTAGGTCATTTATATATATTGTGAAAAGCAATGGTCCTATAACACTCCCCTGTGGCACGCCAGAGGTTACTTTAACATCTGTAGACGTGGTATCACGTATGATTCCGCCAGTGCGGACGGTATTTGCTTCGTCATACATTACCCGTATTAAAATGGACCGTTTACCAATTGCAGAAAAGGGCGATATCGTGTTGATGTATGACTATTGTGATCAAAATGACCAACGTGCGCGTCCTATGTATGCTGCTCGGTATCCTGGACGACATCATCCAAGTGTCCGGACCGTTCATCACATAGTTATGTTATTTAGGGAAACAGGAAGTGTTCAGCCACATGTGAAACGTCAACCCCGACCTGCAACAAATAATGATACCCAAGTAGGTGTTTTAGCTGCAATCGCGGCTAATCCGCACAACAGTAGCAGACAAATTGCGCGAGAATCGGTAATCTCATGAACGTCCGTGCTGAGAACGCTACATCAACGTCGACTGCACCTGTACCATATTTCTATGCACCAGGAATTGCATGGCGACGACTTTGAACGTCGTGTACAGTTCTACCACTGGGCACAAGAGAAATTACAGGACGATGACAGATATTTTTGCACGCGTTGTATTTAGCGACGAAGCGTCATTCACCAACAGCGGTAACGTAAACCGGCATAATATGCACTATTGGGGAACGGAAAATCCACGATGGCTGCGACAAGTGGAACATCAGCCACCTTGACGGATTAATGTATGGTGCGGCATTATGGGAGGGAAGATAACTGGCCCCCATTTTATCGACGGCAATCTAAATGGTGCAATATATGCTGATTTCCTACGTAATGTTCTACCGATGTTACTACAAGATGTTTCACTGCATGACGGAATGGCGATGTACTTCCAACATGATGGATGTCCGGCACATAGTTCGCGTGCGGTTGAAGCGGTATTGAATAGCATATTTCATAACAGGATTGGTCGTCGAAGCACCATACTATGGCCCGCACGTTCACCGGATCTGGCGTCCCCGGATTTCTTTCTGGGGGGAAAGTTGAAGGATATTTGCTATCGTGATCCACCGACAACGCCTGACAGCATGCGTCAGCGCATTGCCAATGCATGTGCAAACATTACGGAAGGCGAACTACTCGCTGTTGAGAGGAATGTCGTTACACGTGTTGCCAAATGTATTGAGGTTGACGGACATCATTTTGTGCATTTATTGCATTAATGTGGTATTTGCAGGTAATCACACTGTAACAGCATGCGTTCTTGGAAATTATAAGTTCACAAAGGTACATGTATCACAATGGAACAACCGAAATAAAATGTTCAGACGTAACTATGTTCTGTATTTTAATTTAAAAAACCTACCTGTTACCAATTGTTCGTCTAAATTATGAGCCATATTTGTGACTATTACAGCGAAAAAAGTGGTCCAGCTAAAACATTCATATTTCTTTACGTACTACACGAATATGTAATAAAGAATGGGAGTTCCTGTTTTAAAAAAACGCAGTTGATATCCGTTTGACGTATGGCAGCGCCATCGAGCGGGCCAACCATAGCGCCATCTAGTTTCCCCCTTCAAGCTAGACAAGTTTCCTTCTTTGTCGGTTTTTCGTTTGACGCTTTTTTCGTGAGATATTTGGCCAGGTTACGATCACTGGACCACCCTGTATATCACCCATGATGAGTGTATAGAGTAGTGTTGCGCATTATCATGGTGAGATGAAGGACAGGGAGCCTGCACATGGCCTACTGCTCGGGAATAGCACCGAGGGGGCCGCCGAGTTCAATGTGCCTATCCGACGGACGGATCACCATAAAGTGTCGCATGTCTTCACTTCTTTAGACAGTGCGGAGAGGTTTGGTATTTTATGCAGGACACTGGAACAAGGAATAGGAATGACGATCAGGAACTTTACAGGCCGCCTCTTGCCCTCTTGCCGGCCAAGTATTAGCATCGAAAATTTCATCCAGTACCAGGATTCGAACCGGCTTATCTCTGAGTCGAGCGCAGTGCACAAGCATGCGTTAGCGACCTCCTCTAGGAGGGTGTGAAAAGGGCTGACATGGAAAAACGTTCGAAAACGACCGGTTGCTATTTCTTTCCTACATTTAGTTGAGTTGTTGTACTTTAAAGGTATGAAGTGTAGTCTCTTACCTGTATTTTTAAATGAGACAAAAAATTAAAAAAAGAAGTAATGCGAGTGAATGCGATGATATAGGCGATGTACTTACCCTTTACAAATGTAAAAAGTGTTTGTGTCATTTTTCACACCAAAACAGCTGAACAATTGCGCAGGACCCTTTGCATACATACACTGGAACAATTACGTTTCCTTACGATTTCCATGAAACCGGACACAATTCGTTACAGATACAAATGAATTATGTATACAAATATGTGCGAAGCGGGACGTAATCTTCTGCCAGAAACGCTTTCTGTTCTATTACAGTTCCGATTACATCCCTCGGCTGTTGTTAGCGATATTACGCAAGCAACTCTGCAGCTTGCCTTCCATGAGGACGACAGGAGTGTGACAAGATTTCTGAGACACGTTTTTCGAGGTAGTCAAGGAAACTACCATACTACGAACGAAGTAACGACTTGCCATTTCACTAGACTTCTGACAGATGCGATATACAAACCGCTCTTGCTTTCGACAACGCTGAAGGAGCGCACTTTTAGATATGAGACCGTTTTTCCCGTAGCGGCACAGATGTCAGCCAACAACGTTCCCATGGATCCCTTCGCGTTTCGTACTCGTAACGACAATGAAGCTATCGCTGTGTAATTTGAACTAAAGACCCTTTTGAAATTATTGAATTTTCATTTCAATGATTTAACTGCGGTTTCTTGGCGAAACATTGTATGTTGTACTAATTAAATGAAACACATGTGTAGCCTTGTTTCACAAACTTTATTATTATTGTACGACCTATGTTTCGTGTTATATGCCCATTGTCTAGTACAAATTGCTCACAGATGAGAACCAAGCCAACATAAACATTTCTGTTTGTCAATCTACCCATTCTTGATTTAAACTGTAACAGTTATCATTGTTGACAATTATTACCAAAGGATTTACAAAATTCATTTGGACAGCTTTTACAGTTACTACGATTAAACATAAGTTGGAGAGTGCTATTTTTGTCACTATCTATCGATGAATGAAAGCACCAAGGTTCTGCTCCTAAGAAGAGGCTGTAACATTGTCTAAAAGGAGTGAATAATTGAATTAATTTTGCTCATTCAGTAATAAATGTGCGATACAGACATTTGTTTCTTAATTTCTAATATTTCTGAGTAAGATTTTCACCCTTTCGCTCTACATCTAGGACTTAAATGTATTATGTATTTGTCGTTTCCGTTTCAGCAGTATTCAGCAAAGAATGGATCTGTCTTCCTTAATCTCCAGCTTCTACCGTGTTCTCTGAGCCTAGTACATACTGACCACACAGTCTGTCAATGTAACAAAACTGCCACTCTTGGCAGATAATCTTATAAGCCTAACTTTTCATGATGTCTGGTTGTTTACCTTTTGAACTGAAGAAACATATACCTAGTGTCTGTGGGACATAGAAAAACGTAGTGCGACCATTTACCTTTAAAATGTCGCTTATTATTTTTGAAGTTTTACCTATGCAAGGTAAACTCCATCACTTGCTTTTCGGTCTGTCTACATTGTTTATAAGGTACAGCAGGGTCTGGTTTGCTTCTACAGTCTTTCATTGAGAATTTTGTCAATAATATTGGAATCAGATTCATTATTTATGGCTATTGTTTTTACTGTACTGGGTTCCAAGTTATAATCTTCTTCGAAGATGAGGATAGGAAGGAGACGGTGGATCATGTGGTGGGATGCTGCATGTTTGTAGGGCTTAGGATTTTGAGAGGAACGTGGGATGAATGTGTCAGTAAAGGAGTATTTTCGGTAAATTTTAAATTTATGGTTGTTATTTCCTTTACAGATGAGAAACAGCAACCATAAATTTAAAATTTAAAAACCACACCAACGTAATATTTTATGTGCAAAGGAGGTATGCCTTTTGAAGAGATAAACTTTCGATACTTTTAACAGCGGCTGTTCTTGAAATCACCAGCAAAATGTGTAATGCTTTTTGAGATGTTGCGGACATCTTAGTGCACTCAAAAACTGATATTTATCTTGACTATTGTGTTAATTAATTTTATAGTGTCACTGTATCAATTAATTTTATACTGGCTTACGCGTTTCGGCGCTACGTCATTCTCAACAGCTGTACAAAAGAGATATATGACAGGGCATCAGTGAAAATACATTAGTACAATTACATAAAACATCTCAGTAGAAACGGCAGAAGCACGTCCTCAGTGAAAAACATTAATAAAATACATGGTATGAACATCATAAAAAATAGGGAGATAGAATACACAAAAAACTGTGACACATTCTTAGGTAAAACGAAGCTTAACTTCTCAGACATGGATATAGAGTACCTGGTCTACATTACTTGATGGTACCTGAATGCAAAATGGTTCACAGAACACATCGAAGTATATGATGAAGAAACGCCCAGGTGGCAGTACTACATGGTGCTCATGAAAATTTTGTGTTCTGAAATACAGAATGTAATTGATTGATACAATGTAGTTATAAATGAAAAATAACGTTCTATCTATTACACCACCCAGTTTAATATCTTACAAATATCACATTGTGTAAGGACTCTGGCGAAAATGATCACCAAAAGATGGCGTCATTGTACAAAAATTTAATTAAAACAAGTGAACATCTAGCTGTTCGATAAAATAATATATTACAGCAATGCGGAATTTAGTATTCATTAACGCATACATAAAAACTTTGGGCTCAGTGTATTGATATTGGAGTCATAAGATAAAACAAAATTTACAAAGTTACATGTAAAGTATAACTTAGTATGTAACAATTTTGCAGAGATAAGCATCAGTGTAAGTCCGAAATGGAATTTATCTGATGGCAGGTATACACCAGATAAGCGTGTATTTAATGTACAACTCAGCTATGGTACACTGTGAGTGTACCATTAAAAGTCTAGTGGTCTTGTATAATAACGTTCCACTTATGATAGTACCAGCAATATACCGGGTGTTCGGAAATTCCCGTTACAAACTTGTAGGAATTGCAGAGACGAATGGATACATAATATTTCAAACAGAAACCCGTTTCTATCGCGTTTTCAGTTCAGATATTTAACGCTTCCACTTCTGCGTGAGAAACTGAATTAGGCTTGTTGCAGTACAATTATTGGGCAACAGTCTGAAAGGAAACATAACGAAACCTCGATTTATCTCTTAAGTACATCGAGCAGCTGTTGTAATGCATCAGTACTGTTCTGTACGTAGAGCATGCTGGGTTCTTGTTTAGTTTGGAATTATGTAAACACTTAATGTTAAAGGGTTAATACTTCAAATGTTCTTAAGTGATAAATGATCGTACCGTTATGTTTCCTTTCGAATTTTTACTTAATAATTGTACTGCGTCACGCCTGATTCAATTCCTTAAGCAGGAATGGATGAGCTAAACATCTGAATTGAAACCGTCGTAAAACGGAAACGGTACGTTTACTGACATGGACTCCTATTCAAAAGCCTCGGGCATGGCTTTGTGTGATGTCCTTAGGTTAGTTAGGTTTACGTAGTTCTAAGTTCTAGGGGACTGATGACCTCAGCAGTTGAGTCCCATAGTGCTCAGAGCCATTTGGGCCATTTTTTTCCTATTCAAAATCTTATGTACTCACTCCTCTCTAGAAATCCTTGCAGTTTGTAACGGAAATTTCCGAACACCCTGCATAAAAACTGAGATAACAGTATGTACATTTTTTTAAATAAAACTTTTTTTGAAAAAGATTTACGTTTATCTGTAAAATTTTCATTGTTTTGAAATATTGGGTTATTATAGAAAATGGAAAATGGGATCAGTGCTATTTCAACAACAACAGCGACGATTAGAAACGAGCAACAGGGAGTAAGATATAAGGCTTCCACGACCGGTGTTTTTTTGGACAAAATAATTTTCGGTATTGAGCCGCGTCATCGTAAACTACTAAAACAACTAAATTACCGACATTTCGACCGACTTGCAGCGGTTCTCTTCAGGGAAAAAATAACAGCAATAAAATACCGAAAATCGGCTATTTCAGAAATCGGTTATTTCGAGCGGTTTCACAGTCATAAGAAACTGGAGTTGAAAGAACGGGTATAACCGAAAACCTGTTGTTTCAGCGATAACCGCCATCCCTAATGACGGTACTGGTTCGAAAAAAGATTCTTTTCCTCACTTCAGAGCATCGGTTACAAGAGAAGGGTCAGTTCGGTGGGTGGGGTCGTTATTGAAAGCTCAGTCCTCCACCTCGGTACGTTGTTGCTGAGAAATGACTGCCCACTTGCGCAAGGGCGGAACTGTCCTCAACCCGAAGGTTTGAACACTAAAGTGCGCCACTAGACGTAGCTGTATTGGTGGTAGTATGTCCTTCCCTATTTCCGGCCTTTGAACTGCCTTACGGAGGCAGTTATTTCGTTACCTACATTTCAGCATGGGTTCCGAATGGTGCAACGCAACAGTTTTCGCATTCGACATTCACTGCAGGAGGCGAAAGAAGAATTAAGTGCCAGAATAAATTTTATAAACTTCTGAACATTCATCCCTACGCCATTGGATCTGTACTATTATACCGGGTGGGCAAAATAAAAGTGACCCCGAAAATATTTTATGTACCTTAAGAGAGGCAACCTAACTAACATAATGTGCCTAATTGCGGATGATGTAAGTTGGGTTGGCTGTCTTAAGGTATATGAAATATTTTCTGGGCCACATTTATTTTTCTAATCCTGTAGTTACTTACATAGCCACAGGGACACTAGAAATCGAGTACATGCATGTTGTATCTAACGCTAATGCTATCTGTAATTTTAATTAACGTATTCAGTTTAAACTAGTTTATGAGATCCGAGATATTAACATCTTTTGGTTTCACGGATGGTACCAATAAATCTCCAATCTCCAGTCCGACAGTTCTGATAACAACAAAATTAGTTACTTTGCGAATTCTATGTAACACTTTAGGCTGGAAAATTACCTACACGTACAGAGGCCTAAATTATTCAATCTTTTTTATACTCGACCGTTCGGTGGCTTTATGAAGAATGAGTGTCGTGGTTGAACGTAACTGTTTCGTTTAGATGGCTGTGATGAGTGCGCGTGGAGTGTTGTGAGGTATTTGTATTGTTGGTAAACGAGAAAAAATAAGGCGACTTTCTGAACCTGCTCGAATCCTACTCGTCTCTAAGAGGAGCTATTGAACTTAGCGCCACTATCCGACAGAAGGATGCCCTCGCTACATGGGACATCGACAGAGCTTTGGAAGCTATCCCCGCACACTGGCCCTACGTTTGCTGATGGAGAACTTCATGCCACCACCTGTGCTTGCTTCACTGGCCGAATACTACTGTTGAAAATTACTTCCAGTAACAAGATGTGAAGCAGCTCCCTCCAGATCGAGCGCGATCGCTCAAGCGTCCTGGTACTGAATTGGATCTTAAATGAATCGCCTCTCTTGAAGTAGCTCTCTTAGTGCTTCAATTCATTGCTTAAACTTGGGCAGAACTGCCTATTTCCAAACCCATAGACTGTTATACATTTTATTCACATTAGCTTTTTTCCCGGGGCTTCGCCGGCGTTCATCACATATATTTCATATATATATGAATGTCACATCTATTTAACAATGTTGAGAGCGAAAGCGTTGATCTCATAAGACGCGCCGAAAACGATCATTCACTTCATTTAATCGAGTTACTCCTTGTTAACTACTTAACGAAGGTAAAGCATGGTGTTACTTGGATTTTCAGGAGGAGCGAGCTCTACATGCTTATGTGTAGTCCAACATAAGATGATGGCGGATGTCTTGTAAGGAGCCGTTGCTAATAAACGTTTCATTGTGAACTACGAAATCTACGTTCTGCAATCAATGTATTATTATGTGTAGTCCAACATAAGATGAGGGTTGTTGCTAAGAAGCCTTTTATGTGAACTACGATATCTTTGTTCTGCATTCAGTGGGTTAGCAGAATATTGAACAATATTTCTTATGAAGGCGGACGACTCTTTAGATCATGAAGCACAAAATAAGATACCTGGAATTCTTGGATCATGATGCGCAGTTATGCCAATTGCCTATAGTTCCCAAAATGGTCTCAACTCGTCGTCTGTGGGCTTGAAAGATAGAATTTATATTGGTCATTACTGGATCACGATGCGTAATTAAGCGAGTTACCTCTAGGTCCCAAATGGTCTCAATTCGTCGTCTGTGGTCATTTGACTCCAAAGTACAAAGACAGCAGATCTGTTCCCAATGAGAATCCAACTGAATATGATGGGAATCAGAATAATGGGTACAGAAACGCAGATCGGTGGTCTATCGGCAACAGTTTTCCGATAATGATCACTATCAATTAAAAGCTCGATGGGCATGTATTTTTGGGAATCTGTTCGTCGATCAGCTAAGTGCAGTGCGCAGACATGTGCCACCATAATCTTCTGGAACATAGGGCTGTGGCGTGAACCATTGATCAGTTTCATACGCGTCGACGAAAGTCATAGGATTAGTCAATACTCCTGTAATTTGGAAACTGCCAAGGCTGTACCATCACGAGGAGCTAGTATGAGATTCGGACGTGGAGACTCTAAGTTGTCGTTGGTCGGAGGCAGGCAGTTGCAAATCTTCTGTTAACGACTTTGATATGAGGGTTGCTTGGTTTCTGTTGTCTAATACACATCGAGTAAGTTTTCTTAGTCCTGTTGACCCTACGATACGCAACTGAAGCTTGGCGTATTGCATGTATTTTAACTTACTGAGGCGAATATACACTCTAAGATACAATAAAAAACAACCGGATACACCATGAAGGAACTATCCCAATTAGTCGGTAATTGGTAGAACTGAAATGGAATCATCGAACGGCATTGTCGGCCGGGAAACCCCATGCGGGGTGTTCGGCCGCCGAAATTGCAAGTCCTTTTTAGCTGACGCCACTTCGGCGACTTGCGAGTCAATTATAATGAAATGATGATGAAAGACACACAACACCCAATCATCTCGAGGCAGAGAAAATCCCTGACCCCGCCGGGAATCGAACCCGAGACCCCGTGCGCGGGAAGCTAGAACGCTACCGCAAGACCACGAGCTGCGGACATAGGTAAAACTCATACACATGTACAGAAAAACAAATAATTACAGTTTCAGAAAAACTGGATGCTTTATTGAAGAGAAGGAGCTTTACAAACTGAGCAAATCGATAACGCGCTGGTCCTCCTCTGGCTCTTACGCAAGCAATTATTTGGCTTGGAATTGATTGACATAGTTGTTAGATGTCCTCCTGAGGTATTCATGCCAAATTCTGTTCTACCGGCTCGTTACACAGCCAAAACACGAGTCGGTTTGAGGACTGCAAATAATGCTCCAAACGTATTCAGTTTGAGAGAAATCCAGCGGTTTTGCTGGCCGATGTAGGGTTTGGAAATCTCGAAGGCAAGCAGTAGAAACTCTCGCCGTTTGCGGGCGGGCATTATCTTGCTGAAATCTAAGCCCAGGATGGCTTGGATGAAGGGCAGAATATCTTCAACGTACCGCTGTGCTGTAAGGGTGCTGCGGATGACAACCAAAGGGGTATTGTTTTCCTTTTGTGAGCCCTCAGTCTTCTGAATTGTTTGATGCGGCCCGCCACGACTTCCTCTCCTTTACAGAGTGAAATGACTTCCCAGACCTTCACTCCTGGTTGTTCGGCCGTGTAACACACGACGCTCACGGTGGTATTCCACAGGTGACCTGGGCGTCACCAAACACGTCTTTGCTGGTCATCGGGGCTCATTTCGAAGCGGGACTCGTCACTGAGCACAATTCTATAGCCGGCCAGGGTGGCCGAGCGGTTCTAGGCGCTACAGTCTGGAACCGCGTGACCGCTACGGTCGCAGGTTCGAATCCTGCCTCGGGCATGGATGTGTATGATGTCCTTAGGTTAGTTAGGTTTAAGTAGTTCTAAGTCTAGGGGACTGATGACCTCAGAAGTTAAGTCCCATAGTGCTCAGAGCCATTTGAACCAATTTTGAACAACTCTACACCAGTCAATGGGATTCTAGGCCAAACGCTTGTCTAGAGACGCCCCGTACAGTAGTGGGATGTCAACCTGATTGTCACCAGCCATATGGTCCTACGACTAGGAGCGATTGTCTCGGGTGTCTTTTCACTTCATAGCAGGACCCCATTGTTTGTGATCCGCGGCACCCTTACAGCAGAGCAGTACATCGACGACATTCTACGCCCCGTTTTGTTGCCCTTCATGGCCAGTCATCTTGGGCTTACAATTCGAGCAAGACATTGCCTGCCTGTACATGGCGAAAGTTGCTACTGCTTCTCTTGGTGCTTGTCTAACTCTACCTTCACCAGCAAGGTCGCCGTATCTCTCTCCAACTGAGAACGTCTGGAGCATCATGGGCAGGGCTCTCCAACCATTTCGGGACTTTGACGATGTAACGCATCAGTTGGACAGAATTTGGGATGATACCCCTCAGGAGTACATTCAACAACTCTCTCAGTCAGCGCTAAGCCAAATAACTGCTTGCATCAGGGACAGAGATGGACCAATGCGTTATCGCCTTCATCGATTTGTGAAGCTCTTTCTCTTGAATAAATCATCCAATTTTTCTGAAATTATAATCATAGATGTACATCACATCTATCAAATTCCGTCCCATTCGGATAATTAATACGTAAAGTGTCTTTTTTTGTCTTTGTTTCGTCTAAGCACCATGACCGGATGTTGCTCGCTGCTCGCTGTTCTATATGTATGCAGCTTGATCAACGCAGTTCCTCTAATCTTCCTTCGGTACAGTCGTTTGACTACACAAAACTTTATTTTTTTGGCTAGTGGTTTTTTTCGTACATGTAAATTTATACCTCTTTAACTCTGCATCTTTTTTTTCTTTAACTTTCGGTCTTTGAACATAAAATGTTTCTCCACATTATGCAAAAATAATTATTAATTCGTACAGAAAAGTACCACTTTTTATAAACTGTAATCGTGATGTAATCGCAAACTACATGTAAAGGTACTTCTAAATACTCATCGGCAAGAGCCTCTGGACCTATTTCATGGTCGTTCGTTTCCTTTCTGAAAAGGGCCATCTCTAAAAGAAGGAGGAACTTCTAGACGCAAATGGTTACTACCTGAAACATGACATTCCTAAATACGCATACGGTACATGGAGACAATCACCTCTGCTACGTTGCTACCGGCGCAAACAGTAGAAATCTGTTCGCAGCGTGTAGTAAACACGATTTATCTCGTGATCCAACCTCGAAACCGGGCGCGAGACGTGAGTGAATTCGGGATCCGTCCGCAGCCTGTTAATAATGGAAGTGACTTTGTTCATTGCTACTAAGATCTTACTCGACGTACCTTCGATGCATATCGACCTGTGATTCGGTTTTTTACAGTCAGCACAAAATGCCATACGCTTCTTTCAGCAATATGATACTTTACGTCGTCGGTTTGGATATAGAAAACACCGGTTAGTATGTCTCAATTTCTGTTTTCATTCAGTGACGTCAGTAATTGTATTACATTTTTCGTCCCGATGGCCACATTCTTCGCAAAAAACGCAAAATAGACCTTAATTTTTATTGCCTTTGAGTAATGTCTATCTCTGATTAGCACAGACAAGAGGGGCCGCTGGCGTGGGAGTGTAAGTCGACGTTTTATTGCCACAACAGATCTCCTGCGAAGGAAGCTATGCGTCTATTACCGCTCCTACAAATTCCATCAAGCGAAGTATGTCCCCTTCTGTAAAATCTGTTTGCTTGACATGAATAAGCCGGCGTGAGCAGTTATCGTCGTGAAAGTTTTGAAAATTTTTGGTACTTGTACACGATCATAAGTACCAGGGTTGGAACTTTAATGGTGGCAACTATTTATTTATAGCTCGTACAAAATAGATATGTGTTTCAAAGTTTTAATGATCTTCAGACTGGTCACTAGCATTGTGTATAATCCGTTGCTAGCGATGTGGAAGTCGTAGGATACTCTTATCAGCGCCAGTTGTGTTCACAGTTCGAGCGGCTTGGTCTATTCCCCGACGAATTTGTAGCAGTTCTGAAGCGAATGACATGAAGTGTTTCCTTCCGTTTAGAAATCGAGTCGAACTTACGAGGGCTTAAGGCAGGGAAGTGCAGTAGTTGGTATAGCACTCAGCAGCCCCATCAGTCAAACAAATCAGTAACAGCTTGCACTGTACGTGCTTGAGCATTGTTCTGCAGAATGGACAACGCTCAAGCACGTACAGTGCAAGCTGTTACTGATTTGTTTGACCGATGGGGCTGCTAAGTGCTATACCACCTAGTGCACTCACCTGTATTGTATTGTATTGTATTGTATTGCATGTTAACCGGAGACCTACAAACGACGGAGAGGCTCCGTCCCCGCCGCAGCCACAGTGCTCCACAACCCCACGATGACTACCGCAGTCCTCTTCACCCCTACGCCGCCCCACACCGAACCCAGGGTTATTGTGCGGTTCGGCCCCCGGTGGACCCTCCAGGGAACGTCTCACACCAGACGAGTGTAACCCCTATGTTTGCGTGGCAGAGTAATGGTGGTGTACACGACGTGAACTTTGCGCAGCAATCGCCGACATAGTGTAACTGAGGCGGAATAAGGGGAACCAGCCCGCATTGGCCGAGGCAGATGGAAAGCCGCCTAAAAACCATCCACAGACTAGCCGGTTCACCAGACCTCGACACAAATCCGCCGGGCGGATTCGTGCCGGGGACCACTGAAGGAAACACTTCATGGCATTTGCTTCAGAACTGCTAAAAATTCGTCGGGGAATAGACCGAGCCGCTCGAAATGTCAACACAACTGGGCCGGACTAAGAGTATCCTACGACTTCCACATCCGTGGCCAACGGATTATACACAATGCTGGTGACTACTTTGAAGGTCAGTAAAACTTTGAAACAAATATATATTTTGTATGAGTTGTAAATAAATAGTTGCCACTATTAAAATTCCAAGCCTCGTATTAACGTCTTCACCGAGCGCTCGCAAAGCTTGGATGCGGCGATGACAATCGATAAATGTAGAATTACGTGATCATGAATTCGCAACGTGTATGGACTTCATAGATTCCAAGTAATCGAGATGAGCCTGTATAATCCTATTTTTATTGCTGTAGTGTGCTGTGATAATTCTTCGGTCAGACAGAGTGTGACGGTAGATTCGCGTCAAATGCGCACGTTTAGTGGTCCTTCGCCGACCAGGAAGTTGGCCTGTGTCAGCGTTTCTACGTCATCTCTAGCAGGGATAGGCCTCGTGTTTACCAATGTGGTGTGTAGTTGTTCTGCAGTTAATCTTGATCGTCTCAACGCTTTTCACAAGCATCAAAACTGTCTTTGTATCAGTCCCCACCAAAGGCTTTTTTGGAACCATCAGTCGAACCATGTCTGCCACCGCAGCTGTGTGGACACGATTCGGACCTGTCATGCCGGGGGGGGGGGGGGGTTCGATTTCCACCTGTGTTGGAGATTTTTTCCGCTCCGAGACGGGGCGTCTGTGTCGTCTTCGTCATCATCATTTCATCCTCATCGACGCGCAAGTCGCCGAAGTGGTGTTACCTTAGAAGACTTGCACCAGGCGATAAGGTGAACCCGCCGGGGGCCCTCGCCACACGACATCCAATTTCATTTCAGTGGCACCTTTTCTCATGGACTATTGTTGAGGTTGTGTTAATGTGTATATTTATGATCATATGTATGTGCACAAAGCTGATGTGGCCTGTCTAAAGCAGGTCTTGCCATTGACTGGAAAGGACTGAAAGCACAGAACGGAGATACGGACTTCACGAGACCGCCATGGCTAAAGCCCCAGCCGACATTGGATTCAGAATCAAGAGTGGATGATGTTTGGTTTGTGGGAGAATCAAGAGTGTCCTACGCGCTCAATTCTTAAGCCACAAAAAAGTGGAAGATGGAAGGCAGTGTGGTGGCAAGAGTCAAGAGGTACGTTTACTACGCCAGCAAAACACCTGAGTCGAAATTTTATTCCAACCCAGACATGAGAAATGGCTGTCTTAGGGTCTATCGCCACAGACAGGGGCTGGTCACTTCCGCAAGAAGGCGATTTGTTTCAAACAGGTGTTTGTGCAGCTAGCAGAGCATACCCTCCTTGTCGCAGAGATCATGACTCTGCAGCCTCCCAGCTGCAGACGCTCAGATATATACGCTGCGCTGTAGCGACCTCCAAACATTCTTGGAACGGCGAGACTACCAGGAAGCGCAGATCATTGTTCTGTTGCATCACAGCCAGTGCAACTGGTACGTGAAGCCACAAGGCTTGCAAAATGAGTGTTCTGCGTGGGATGATAATGATATTATGTGGGTTATGTCTCTTTAACAGTCGAGGTTCACCAGCTCTTCCGCCTTGGTCCTGGCACGCCATTTACAGTACATCTTGCAGCTTTTTATGCGAAATGAATATTTCGTCATTTGTTCAGCATTAGTGCAAAATGCTTTTCAGATTATTCTATGACATGTTACTTACATGACTTCTTAGTGGGTGACAATTCTGTGAAGGTGCTACTTTAGTCTGAAGTGTTACAGAATAATTTAAAGGACCATCGATGGGAAATTCCAAACCAATATAATTAATTAAAAATCATACAATTACTACATGAGACAAGACTCACAATTAATTTTGTATATTGCTCTAAAGCTATGCGTAAACAACTGAGAAACATTGACAATATTAATGTAATAATACCATGGCAGATCTGACAAAGAGTCAGGGGGAAACATGTTAATAGACACACAAGTGATTTAATTGCACTCACGAGATACTCGGTGATTATCATGATGTTAATTCAAAGGCCAATAGTATCGCAGAAGGGTTTACGTCGCACCTTTGGTCGGAACTGAAAGCATGTTGTTCACTGAACCAAAATACAGGTTTTCAAAACGAAACCTGAAAAATCGAAATATTATGAATTCACTTTGATTTTCCTATGCATCGTCTTGTGGTTGCAGCTCGGTTTTACCATAGTGTTGAAGGAGGAAACTGAAATGACTGCAGAATCAATCATTCGTGGCACCAATAACCCTCGACAATGGGAAACGGCAAACAGTCCGATATTTTAGCTCTGATGGCGGCAGGTCGTAAGCGGTTCTCGGTGGAGTCTGATGCTCAAGTCTCTAAAGAAGCAGTCTGACAAGAAAATTTCCAAGATGAGGAAGAAAAATGAATGTTTTCTTCAAGGAAACGTCACATGGCCACGTTTCACATCTCTTACTATATTCATATTGGCTTTGGTTCTGATCTTGTGTGCTCTTTCTGATAAAACTGCTGTTTCAAATACGCTAGTCCCCTTCCCTGACCATCATCTACTCAGTTACCCAGTAATGTGCGTTCTACCATTTTACACAGAGAAAAGTCTTCTCACTCCTTCTCCATCTCTCTCTCTGTGATCAATGACGCAGTCGTTATGGGCACAGCTGAACTTCTCTCTAACATTTATTTACATTAGTCAATCCCTTTGATCGTTGTATCTCGCAAACATTTGGTTTTTGTGAAGTAAACATAAAAAATGGCGTCACCCGCCAGCAAATGCCTATAAAGGTCAGGTACCCATTTCGTTTTCTAGTTTATCTGAGGCATCCGGTGCTGCATGAAGAAAACTTCAGATTCTCACTTTTATGCGCAATAGTGCTTTCTACCAAAAATTGTTTCTCTTCTTTCTACTTTCCTGGGTTGTGAAACGTTATGCGGCAGTGGGGATGGCACCACGGGTGGTGTTATCTGGTTTGGGAGCCCCAGTGTGGTGTCAGAGAGCTGTCCAGCTCGTAGGCTGTTAACCTGTACCTCCATCGTGCACCCTTCCTACAAAATGATTCTGAGCATTTTGACCTACTTTTATTCTCCTGACAGACAGTGTGATTCTGCACCATCCAGAACGCTTCCAACATCGTCTCATCTACACAGGGTGGTAAGAAACAACCTGAAAAGCTTGTAGGGGTGCTGCGAGTGATTTTATGCTGTGAAATAATTGGTAAGAAAAAAAATTCGGTATGTTGAACTGTTTGCTAGTTATTTAACACTGAACTTAGCAAATTCAAGCAGGCTAGAAGCGGCAGTATCGCCAAAGTTGCTTTTTGTTTGGTTTCGTAGCTTAAATTCATCACCTCCAAAAAAGACATGTTTTTACTGCTAAAGAACATTTGAACAAGTGGTAACTCATCGTGCATTACTGCATTTTAGCGCATAGAAGTGCTCAAATTTGCTAGTACAATGACTTAAGTGTTAAATAACTTGGAAACAACTCAACGTATCGAATTTTTTCTCAACAGTTATTTCTCAGCACAACCTACGCTGCAATACCATTACAAACTTTTCATACTATTTCTGAGCAACCTGTATAAGACACGCAGATCCGAATCATGAGTAAATCAAGAGCAACGTTACGTTAGTCTATTGCTGGCACAGTACTGTTATTTTTCATATTCCTCTGTGTCGATGAAATATTCTGAATCATTATGAGTTTACATACGTTACATGACTGCTTCCGGAAAAATAGTCGTATAACAGCAGCACCAGCGGTGTATTGAGAACTGCGTCATCACTCTATAAAAAAAAAGATTTGAAACGCCCTGCTAAGCCCCCAGGACAGAACAGGTGGTCGGAATTGTTGAAAGGGGCCAAAATGAGCGGCTGCCAGTTACACTCTAAGACATATAACTTTATTTATTTGACCAAACATTACAGTACAAATTCTAGAACTTAGTTTTTGGCTGAATTCGCCACACTATCTTATGCCTTAAGGGCACAAACACTTTAATTTTTTAAAAAAAGGCTAAAAGCCATTAACTCGAAATTAAGATGCCAAAGAGAATATTTAGAAGGCAGAACGCCTAACTTTAAGTAAGTTCTATAATTTGGCTGAAGGCCCGAAACAATCTAACACTTGACAAGCAAGGGACTTTAATTTTAAAACGGCTGAAGGCCCATGACTTAAAAAAACAAGTAAAATAATTTTTAGTAGGCAGATGGCCCAAGGCTTTATCTTTAAACAATATATTAATCAGGCTAAAGGACCGAACAATCTCACACTTGACAAGCAAGGAATTTTAATTTAAAAGTGGCTGAAGGCCCGTGACTTAAAACACCACTAAACACAATTCAACTTTAATTCAAAACCATCGGCTATGAGCCATACAAATACACACAACAGAAAATAAGAAAAGGCAGTGCAACTAATGGCGCTCAGAAGTTTCGGGGGTCGGCCAGCACTTGAAATACTGACGATCACATGGTGAGACAGGCAGTTGGCCCAACCATTCTCGATCCGACGATAACCCAACCAACAGACAGTCAACGGACCCACCGACAAGGTAACTTGCACTCCACTTGACCAGCACACAACTGGGAGTTCAATGCAAAACGTAAAAGGCATGGATGCCCACAACAAAGCCTACATTAAGCTGTCAAACTACACACCATGCTGGACAGCGACAACACGGTGAGGAAAGGACACTGCCTGAATTTACGTCAACGGCCAGGGCAGGTAACCAGAACGTTAACGATCACAAGGCAGAAAATTCCGCTGGTGCACTTTAATTGCAAATAACGAAATATAGTTAGATTCCACTCAACGGTGGCTAAACCTTCGCCATCTCGAACACACAAGTTGTTACTCGCGGGAATGTCCTAACAGCCAACAACGAGAACCAGATGGCACAATGTGAACAGTCTTGACTTGCTGATAAATTAAATCCAAACTGAACTTTCGTGTCCAGGGTCGTTGAGCCACGGACCTCTTAGCAATGGGAACAGCCCCACACACTCCGACACTGCGTAGAGACTGCCAGTGGGAGCAGCCAAACTATGCCCCCCAGAGATTTCCTCGCTGCTCCACACCAACCGACCCATGATTCGCACACCAGCACGGAGACAGCACTAAAATAACTGAGCAGTCGACATCACAAGCTACACTCAATTCCACAAACACTTAGACGAAGAACGCAGCCAATGCTAAAAGCAGTGACCGAGCAATGACACGCCTGAACCACGAGTTGAGACACACACTGCCAACCCAAAAGCGACCAGCGAGCAAATACCCTTCGTCCAGTAAGACGACCAACCGACGATCAACCAAGACCGTCCCCTGTTCAAGTCATGTGTGCCGGCGACGGTCGGGCGAGTCATGGCTATCCAAGCCTCACTGCTCCAACCCGACTAAATTCCACCGCGTCCCAACTGGTTCAAATGGCTCTGAGCACTATGCGACTTCTGAGGTCATCAGTCGCCTAGAACTTAGAACTAATTAAACCTAACTAACCTAAGGACATCACACACATCCATGCCCAAGGCAGGATTCGAACCTGAGACCGTAGCGGTCGCTCGGCTGCAGCGCCTAGAACCGCACGGCCACTCCGGCTGGCGCGTCCCAACTCTACGATTGCCAGGTCCGAACTGCACTGCAGGCGCTTTCCAACTCGTTGCACGACAGACGTCAACCAGGAAGTAATAGCAGTCAGCAAAGATTATACGGCAGGGCTATATCGATAAGCGCTGCTGCTGCCGCTCAGGGGCAGGCAAAGCAGCAACTCTGTGACAACAGAAATTAAAACTAACATAATGAGGTGGCAGTACGGCAAAAAAAAAGAGGATGTAAAATAAGAGGTGGCGCGAACATGAGCCACGCACTGCTCAAGATTGTTAGAACTAAGCAGAACTAATTGCCTCATTGACTCATGAATTCGTAGTTTAACGAAACATCCAAAAAAAAAAAAACTAAATATAACTTATTTTTCGTCACGAAGTGGCGTTAGGAAGGGCCTCTGCCCCCCTCTCCCCAAACTAGCCATGCCACAACCGTTGACAACATTGCCGACCTTGCGTCGATATTGGGCAAAGGCACAAGGAAAAGAAGATCCGCCCGTCCCGAATGAATGAGGGCATTAACGCTCCGCTCCCGAGATTTGGGAAAGCGATCCTACCGCTGATGAATCCGCCCAGTGATGGACGACGAGTGATAGCGAGCCAACCAACCTCGATGTGATTTTAGGCGGTTTCCCACATCCAGCTAGGTAAATGTTGAGGTGATACATATGTCCCACTTGAGATACATGCTACGCAAACATTTAGTGCACGTCCTCGCACTTGAATATGAGATTTAGTCTAGACGCAGACAGGTAATTCCTCCTGGGGGGAGTGTTGGCGTCGCCTGATCACCACCTGCACTAACATTACCAAATCCCACGTAACAGTGCCGACCCGGTAGAAAAATGGCTCTGAGCACTATGGGACTCAACTGCTGTGGTCATAAGTCCCCCACAACTTAGAACTACTTAAACCTAACTAACCTAAGGACATCATACACATCCATACCCGAGGCAGGATTCGAACCTGCGACCGTAGCGGTCGTGCGGTTCCAGACTGTAGCGCCTTTAACCTCTCGGCCACGACCCGGTAGAGAAGCGGGGCAAGACAAGGAAGAAGAAGGAGATAGCGGGAATATTACGGTTCCTGTAACGCATCCTTTAAGCGTACCCGACATAACATTTGTTTCTGTGGAACATTCGCTGTCCAGTTGCTTGTCTTTACCCTGAGGTGGATCTTATTAAGCTAGCACAGCGTATTTCTCCATTGTTGTTACAAGTCGATCCCACTTGCTCTTTAGTAAACACAGTGACGCTACCAGAGAGATTGTGGGCCAAGAGTAACACGTGGCGCAACGAATAGTGGCTCTATTACTGTGCCCTGAGGCAGCAGTGACGTCACATCTCCGCAGAAGATTCATTGCAAAAAGAAGAGAAAAACGTAAACGGCTGCAGAATGTAGGCGGCTTGTGTACGGACGGGACAAGTCGGGGAAATCCGCGCGGCCAACCTTGCACTTGCCGGCTGCGGCCGTCTGGGGAAAGCCCACCGCCGCCAGCGCCACATCCGGCTGGTGGCCGTCACGGGAACCTCAGGTGGCTAATTGGCGCTCTGTATGCGGGCCGCGCCCCGCGTGCACAGTCGCGCCGCCGCCCATACCGTGCGATATGGGTCGCGCAGCCTCGCCTCGACATTCGCGGGCGCCCACGGTCGCGTAACTCGACGTAACTGTTTTGTCACGGCCGCAGTTTGACCTGAAGCAACGGGTAGGCAGTAATACCGGCCAGTGTGTGTATGTGAAATCCGCAATGGTGAATTAAAGAGCTCTCTCAGCACCGCGTTGTAATCGAGCATCTATTTAATAATTTCAGCAGCCACAATATAACGTAAAAAGAGCACACTGTACGCTTTGAAGCGCTGTATAAATCATAGAGCTTGTACCGGGCGGCGATGCGACCCCCCATCGCTAAGTCTTGGCAGTGAAGTGGTCGAGTGCATGTAATCAGTGCAGTAAGACAGGTGGAGGTGGAGACAAGACAGAATGTCAGAAAGGAGTTAGCGTGTCTGGATTTATCCATTACTACGAGGGGAATTCGATAAGTAACGCAACACATTTTTTCCCTGCCGCTTTCGGTGGAAAAATGCGGAATTTATCGTGAGAGATCGTGGATTATTACCGCTTCAGCCCTTACAGTTTCACAAAGTTCTGATAGGTGGCGCCACTATACTTCAAAATGGCGTCTGTAACGGAGTGCTTTCCAAGCAGAGAGTTGTCATCGAATTCCTTTTGGTGGTAAATGTCTACGGAGACCTGGCAGCGAACAAAAGCACGGTGAGTTGTCGGGGAGGCGTCTGTCATCATCGCAACAAGGTCGGGCAAACCTGTCAGATCTCCCGCGTGCCGGCCGGCCGCGCACAACTGTGACTCCGGCATTGTTGGAACGTGCGGACACTCTCATTCGAGGTGCTCGATGGATCACACTCAAACATCTCAGCTGGATGTTTCTGCTCGTATCATTGACACACTCATCCATCAGTTAGAGTATTCACCATATGGGGTACTGAAAACTGTGTGCAGACTGGGTTCCTTGCCACCTAACAGAAGCCTTCCACCTGACTAGCTCAAAGAAGGATGCTCTCTGCGAGAAGCAGTACTTGGATAATAAAGCACTCCGTCTTCAGGCCACAAGTGGCCCATCGAGACCATCCGACAGCCGTGTCATCCTCAGCTGAGGATGTGGGTAGGAGGGATGTGTGGTCAGCACACTGCTCTCCCAGTCGTTATGGTGGTTTTCTGTGACCAGAGCCGGTACTATTCGGTCGAGTAGCTCCTCAATAGGCATCACGAGGCTCAGTGCACCCCGAAAAATGACAACAGTGCATGGCGGCCCAGACGGTCATAGATCCAAGTGCCGGCCACACCCAACAGCGCTTAACTTCGGTGATCTGACGGGAACCGGTGTATCCACTGTGGCAAGGCCGTTGCCTAGTACTTGGATAATGAGAGGTTATTAATGCGGCAACACGTTGGCTCCGACGTTGAGCAGTAGAACAGTAGCATGCAGGCATAAGAGTACAGGCCCTTGAAGTAAGGTAACGGAGATAATGTTAAAATATAAGGTTTTGTAGTCAAAAGAGTGGCAAATAATATGGTGTTTTGGAATCCTGAATGAAACCAATCTGTTTAAAAAAACTGTTTTGAATTACTTATTGAACGTCACTGGTACACCGTGCAAGAATTTGCTCAATTTGTTTTGTCATTACGTACAGCTCAGTGTGTCTTCAAGGAATGGTCTACCACTTGCAGCATCACATGAAGGGACTGGAGACGAGTTTCACGACTTGTTAATGACAATTGGAGAAAACTCAACAGGAAATGCTGCCATCAGTTAATGCAGGACCATCGGGTCTAGTTTCCGAGCGTCAATGGGCCAAGCATCACAAAAACGAGACAGTAACTGACTTTTTCAAATGAACTTGAGCGTCAACCCCGTCGATAGCGTCATGAGGCAGTTAACACGCAGTGTGTGGAGGATGTAATTCAGGCTGGAGGTTTAGAGGCTATTTCTCGTATCACGACTTGGGCCTATCCTTTCAGGGCACCGTGAACACAAAGCAGGATGCTTATTTCAACATTCTCAGCGATCAAGTATCGCCTTTTCTTTTACATCTTCATTGATGTGTATTCAACGGTCACTCTCACCTCCCAAGATAAGAACAGCCGCGTTGACAGGGCTTCTTGACACACGCTCTCCTGGTTTTATGAACACTCACCTATTTCCACATTCCTCGACTGATGCGCTAAATCATCCGAACTTAATCGCACAGAAGCTGTCTGCGACTATTTCAAACATTGGGCGAATCCCCGCAATTTGGTAGTTCTACAGGATCAATGAGTGGCTTCAGCCGGATATGACACACAGAAAAAAACGTGTGGACTCTCTTCCACTCCGTACTGAGGCCGTTATCAAAGCTAGAGGGGATATTAACATGGTGTACTCTGAACGTGACTATTGTTTCTCCTGGTGTGCTTAAATCAATAAGTATAGCGTCCGAAGTAGCAACACTTGGGAAAGAAAATAGTGCGCAGGATTTGACACAAAGAACAATTTACCTCTCTGGCTAATATATACACAATTTAATGTTGTCTTTTTTGTTTTTAGTCCTTTTTTTCACATTTGCCGGTTTACAAGAATTACGGGCTACATACCACCTTTTGGGAGTGTAATGAAAGTCTTATTTTGACCATACAAGTGACATTCTCAGTGACCAAGTATCGCCTTTTCTTCAACATCTTCATGGAAGTGTATACCAAGGTCACTCCCATGCCTTTAAAAGCATCTTCAGTGGTCACTGTAACAGTTTAGTGTCTCTTGCAAATCTGATTGTTACGATTGCAAACAGCTCTCATGTTTTACTGTACCACTATTTAACAGTAGTAAATTATTACTGTAACAGTTTAGTGTCTCTTGCAAATCTGATTGTTACGATTGCAAACAGTTCTCATGTTTTACTGTACCACTATTTAACAGTATTAAATTATTATTATTAATCAAGATCTTTTGCTTCCTACAACACTCCTAATATTCTTCCACCCACAGGTGTTCGAATCTTGAAACATTAAATTTCACTTACCCTGGAAACATTTATCTTTACACATAGTGTAGATGCACTTAAACCACAAACAGTTTGTTCTGATGCAATGGCAAATTGCTTTATTTTCTGTGGTTGTGGAGGTGCCTGCTACATCTCTGTGCACGTGTTTTTTTTTATTTTTCGACTATTATATGTATATGTGTGTCAGTTTAGTGGTGATCAGAATAAGTAAAGAGAGAACTGTCTGAGTACGCTCAGTTTCACTCAGCTGTCTTTGTATCAAATAACATAGAAGTTTACCAGCACAGTAATTCATAATTTTTCTAAGGGGAAGTTACAGTATGTTTTCAGATACAGAAGTCAAATTTTCTTTGTAATGCTGATTTACTTATACTTTTACATTGTGTTTTAAATCATATATGCAAAATTTTTTTCGTTTTTAGCACGGGGAAGGATATGACCTTCTGGGTGTTCATGTGTTTTGTGTGTGTGTGTGTGTGTGTGTGTGTGTGTGTGTGTGTGTGGCTTTGAATGTAGGGTAGGTAGGGTAGGTGGCTGACACCAAACCTGATGATGAAAAAACTCAACTACTACAGAAGTTTTAAAACATAATCTAAAATAAAAGTAAACGAGCTTACTATCTGAAGAGCAGAGGAAGGATATAAGCGCTATGAACATAGGTCGAACAAGGGAATTAATAAGAAAAGATGGTAAAAGCATCACAGGTAAAAGACATGAATACATTAAGACAAAAGGGATAACCACAGAATCTAAAACTCTGAAAACCTTTAGAGGGTAAATGTACAAAGAAAACAATCATAACCAAACCAGACAAGGGAAATAAAGTGGGTCTCATGGACAAACAAGTGTACAATAGCAAAATATAAGAATTCATACCACAGAATAAATTCAAAAGAGTAAAGTCAGACCCAGCAAACACATTCGGGACAAAAATGAAAAAATGTATTGAGAACTATACAACATACACTCGAAGATAGACATGTAACGTGACTGACTATACGAAACCTAATGCTCCAGAACTCTGCTCCAAACTAAAAGTCATATTGTAGATACACCTGTGAGACTAGGTGTAAATTACAGAAAAGCACCCACATACTACTCACCAGATATGTGTTAAACACACTAACTCAGTTTATCAACACAAAATGACACATCTGTAAAAAAACAAAAAACAAAAAAAACAACAACATAGGAACTAATAAACCAAATAAAAGACATATATGTTCCAGCTATGTTGATTTGATGTAGAAAACATAAGCTCCACGATCCTAATCAAAGAAACAATCATGATGATAGAAGGATATACACATACCATTACCACAGGAACTCATCTCAGAGATAAGCACAACCTTATCCCTTATTACCCACCAAAACTACTTTGAATTTAACTAAAAATTCTACTTACAAGAAGAAGTATTTCCAGTAGGGTCTCTCATTTCTTTAAAGTTAGCAAATATTTTCATGAACAATACAGAAAAAGGGTTATTACAGAAAATAGTACCAGGAAAATACGAACTACTACATTAGTGGAGATACATGGATGACATCCTATGCTTGGTAGGCAAACCAGAAACAAAGACAGAACAACAACACACAGAAATAAACATGCTACATATTAACCTGAAGTTCACTTCACAATAATAACAAGCAGGTCAAATAAATTTTCTAGATATATCTATCACAAAGAAAAATAACTAAAACTTATTCAATATTTAGAGCAAAACAGCACAACAGACACAATGCTACAAAAATCATGAAACCATCTACAGTGCCAAAAAATAAGCAGCTGTCAGATACAGGCTCCACAGACTAAACAGAGTGTTCCTAGACAAAAGGAATTACGATAAGGAGCTAATAACTCAACTAGCAGAAAGTAATGGATACAAAGAATCTCTAGTTACAAAATTATATAAGAAAACCCAGAATGACTTAAAAATAAAACAATACAAATAAGTAAAAGAAAACACCACACAAATCCAGCAACACACAACACTCACCACAAACTCAGACACTAACAACAGCACTATTACACAAAAATGGTTCAAATGGCTCTGAGCACTATGGGACTTAACTTCTGAGGCATCAGTCCCCTAGAACTGAGAACTACTTAAACCTAACTAACCTAAGGACATCACACACATCCATGCCCGAAGCAGGATTCGAACCTGCGACCGTAGCGGTCACTCGGTTCCAGACTGAAGCGCTTAGAACCGCTCGGCCACTCCGGCCGGCACTATTACACAATAAGGACACAGAACTAAAGCTCAACAACCACACTGGTACACACTGACATGTAGAAACAAGTTGACACACAGAACTGGTAATATTTTTAAGAAACAAGGAATTAAGGTACCTTACGAAGGCAATTATTAAATAAAGAAAGATTTAAAGAAGGAGAATGAAACTGATATATATAAAAAATCGGGCATTAATCAACAGATGTGAGCTCTATACTATGGACAGGCCAGGAGAACATTTGAAACAAAATATAAACAACATAAAAGAGCCTGAAAACTATGATACCAGACATTCAACATTAGCAGAACACCTCTGACAAGAGAACAGACCCCTCACCCCCTCCCTCTCACCCATCGCTAACACCACTGCAATAGAAACAGATGTAAAAGTAAACAGGCTCAACAAACAAAAAAAATCTCCTAATACAACAAGGAAACTTCCAAATGCAAACGGCAGTCGTAGAAAAGAAAAACGTAAGAAACAAAGAAACAAACCTTAACAACCAAAAGATATTTAAACCAATAAAAGATATTGTAGATAAATAATAATCAGTTGTTGTAGCCACGACAAAAACAGTACAACATAAGAAAACCAACACACCAATCATGACCACCTGCCACAGTGGCATAGAAATATGCTTTAACAAAGTAATAATTGGTGCAGACAGAAGTTAGGACACGTATGTATCCCCCCCCCCCCCCCCCCACACACACACACACAGGAATAGCAGACGCCTCATCCACCTTATCATACCAAACAATGACGGGCGCATTTTGCCAAAATTCACTATGGTGCAGAACTTAATGCTTGTAACATGAACATGATGTCTCACTACCAAGTAACATAGCTCACGTGGTTTTGGATGCGCTAGAGAGTGGTTCTGCAGCATGTACACATGCGCCAAAGACCTCCAGCAGTTGTCAGCCGCGCTGATGTAGGAATGGAACGCCATACCGCGGGAAATCCTTACCAACCTTGGGGCCAATATGTGAGCAGAATGAGATTTGCACTCTGAAGCGCTGATATGAAACTTCCTGGCAGATTAAAACTGTGGGCCGGACCGAGACTCGAGCTCAGTACCTTTGTCTTTCGCTGGCAAGTGCTCTACCATCTGAGCTACCCAAGACGACTCACGCCCCGTCCTCACAGCTTTACTTCTGCCAATACCTCGTCTCCTACCTTACAGACTTTACAGAAGCTCTCCTGCGAAACTAGCAGAACTAACACTCCTGAAAGAAAGGATATTGCGGGGACATGGCTTAGCCACAGACTCAGGAATGTTTCCAGAATGAGATTTTCACTCTGCAGCGGAGTGTGCGCTGATATGAAACTTCCTGGCAGATTAAAACTGTGTGCCGGACCGAGACTTGAAATCAGGACCTTTGCCTTTCGCGTGCAAGTGCAGGAGAGCTTCTGCAAAGTTTGGAAGGTAGGAGACGAGATACTGGCAGAAGTAAAGCTGTGAGGACGGGGCGTGAGTCGTGTTTGGGTAGCTTAGTTGGTTGAGGGCACGGTAGCTGAGCGTGTTCGGTCAGAGGGCTAGCTGCTCCCTGTAATAAAAAAACTAAGATAATGGATCAACAACGAACTGAAACGGGTGTCTTTCGAAGCCCGCCCAGAGCAGATACAACAAACGAAAAAAATGAGAGTGAAAAAAGTTGGTAGAGCACTTGCCCGCGAAAGGCAAAGGTGCTGAGTTCGAGTCTCGGTCCGGTACACAGTTTTAATCTGCCAGGAAGTTTCAGTATGTGAGCACGTTGCAGAGCATGTATTGCCATCCGCGATGATTACACACTCTATTAAAAACCATGTCCCGCCGTTTGTAACCTGCAGCAGACCGTCACCAATCGCGATGACCGGTGTAATTATTGTCCTCATTCGTCAATTTAAGTATTTCTTTCAGTGATCTTCCGTACTATACTGCACCTGTTCTTTCTATGTATGGTCCAGGCTGCATCCAACTATGTTACAGGGACAAATCATGCGAAAGTTACTTTCGTGCTTAAGTTATGACACCAGTGTATATACAGTATCAGTGAAGTGTGATATTCGAAACATTGAACAACGATGTGTGGAAGAACATCAGGAATGAAGTAGTGAGCAAAAAATCGTGAGTACTAATTGTAATTTACTATTCAATAGTTGTAATGTAAAAAACGAGAACGGTTTACGACACTGACAGACAGATTTGTTAGAAGAACCAAATTGTTACAGTAAGATGCTTTGAAATGAAACGAAACACATGTGCTCTAAATAAGACTTTTATTACAATCACAAAAGACGTTATGTAACCTATAATACCTATGTAACATTTAATCCTTGACCCAGAAGTAAGAAAATAAAACGAGGACGATGTAGAGGGCACTGCAAAGAAATTAACTGCAAAATGTAGAGACACAAGCGGATTTACAGGAAAGAAAATGGGGGAAAAGGTCGCACTGTTCTACCATGAAGCAGGAGATGGCAAATGACAGGACACGACACGGAAAGACATGGCGTTATCTGACTGAGCACATTTAAGATGATGAAATAAGGAAGATCACAAACACTGGTCATCTCTCCACAGCTTCATGATGTCCACTCCGTCAGCCTATTCGTCCCAAAACAGACGAGCAGAACTGTCCAGGTCTACGCTATACCAAACTGAATAAAATTCACAGCCCGCATCTCGTGGTCGTGCGGTAGCGTTCTCGCTTCCCACGCCCGGGTTCCCGGGTTCGATTCCCGGCGGGGTCAGGGATTTTCTCTGCCTCGTAATGGCTGGGTGTTGTGTGCTGTCCTTAGGTTAGTTAGGTTTAAGTAGTTCTAAGTTCTAGGGGACTGATGACCATAGATGTTAAGTCCCATAGTGCTCAGAGCCATTTGAACCAATAAAATTCACGACTATGATAAACGACAAGACTTATGCTGCTGTGACCGTAACGGACAACACAGACACGTTAACGATGGTTGAGTTCCATGACTGTGGCTTAAGTACACTGCATAAAAAAAAAAAGAAATAAACCACTCAGAAGGGGAAACGAAATGAAACTTCACGGATTGAGAGTGTGTTGTGATTATTCCAATGATTACAAAACCGAATCAAATTTACAAAGAAATTGTCAGTATGACGTTGCACCTTACTGGCGTGGATGCATGCACTGATACGACTGGAAAGGGCTCCACAAATCTGTTGTATCCTGTTCTGAGTCAAGCTGGCCCACAACCATTGTAAGTTAAACAAAGAAATTTCCCAAATAGTCTACTTTATTTTCGCTACCAGTTTCGGCATTTCATTATGCCATCTTCAGGTCCCATATGTACCTCTAAAAAATAATCGATATTGGCATACTGGGACCATATGTTTCTGGATGTGGTGACTTCGTAGCTCAAGTGCTTCCTTCGAAGACTTGACTGCTTGGCCCATGTCCACAATGGTTCAACTGAGACCATTGTAAGTGGTTCTGGATATCCTGGATGCTGACACTGGGACGGATTTATGTCTGAACTGGTGCCCCACATGTTCCGTCGGTTACAGATTTAGGGATCTTGCTGACCACCGTAGTACCTCACTATCTTACTTCACTATCGTGCCATGTGTGGACGTACATTGTCCTGTTGAGAAATGGCACAACGGTACTGTCGCTTGGGAGGTAATACACCAGCATGCAGACTGTCCGTGACGTGGTGTTGTGTCGTCAGTGTTCCCTCAAACACTACCATCCTCGAGGAATAACGCCAGAAGAACGGGACCTCTCCGAAGGCAGTTACTGTACTCGCCGACGATAGGTACTTGGAGTAATGCAGAACAGCGATAATCGCTGTTGTGGTGTTCAGGGCAGCCTACCCTGGGGACGGTAACTTCCTAGCCCGACTGCTGATGGTCTCCGACCAATGGAGCGAGATGGAACAGACTGTCGCAGGGAGTCCGTTACATGTTGTCGAATGGCAGGCGCTAATGTGAAGGAAATATGATGTGCTTAATAACGGAATACGGCGATCCTTTCTTGTGCGATCAGACGGTGCCGACCGGAGCCTTGGCGATGCGTATGCCTGCCCTCACGTTCTCATGCAGTGCAACACTGGGCTACTGTCACATCCTAATGCCCCACAAACCTGGGTATTGCACCATTCGACTGTAGGCAGAGTGGAACCCATAGTGAAATCCTTTTCAAACTTTGGCAGTTGCTAATAATGATGTCTCACACGAATACACGGTCTCTCTGGGTCCTTTCAAGCCGCTTCTACACCCTGCCAGGTCTGGTAACAACACTAAACACGAAGATCAGCAGTGCACTCTGGTGGCGGATCTATCTGTTACAGAAAATTGCAACTCTGGTCCTATACGCACTCGTCGAAGGTGTGTACGTGAATGAAGTTACAATGACATTCGACGGTGTCTGATACGGGCTCTTCACCTTTCTTGTCATGGTCCGCAGCTCGTCGTCAACTGGCTATAGTTGCTATCTCTGGATCACGGGGCCCTGGGTTCGATTCCCGACCAGGTTGGGGATTTTCTCTGTCTGGAGACTGGGTATTTGTGTTGTTTTCTTCATCATCGTCATCATTCGTGACAGTGGCTAGATTGGATAGTGAAAAAATTGGACTCTGTAAGAACTGGTACTTTGTATGAGCGATGATGACCGCGCAGTTGAGTGCCCCACAAACCAAACATCATCACCATTTCTTGTCAGGCAATGCTTTACGAACTGGGACTACCTCTACGCCTCCATCAGCTTTCCTGTTATTTCAAAAGACCCGAGTCTATGATGATTCAGAAATCGAACAGCATGGTCAGTCTTTAGGGGTACAGAATGAGAAGCATGTATAAAGCAGTTAAGCATGAATTTTGTTTTTCATGTAGTTCACAACTGTTCCGTAGTAGTAAGATTACTATTGTTCGTTGTTAAGTCAAAAGTATGAAAATTGTATAGAGGTTCAGAAAGGTCTGCGGAGGATTGATTCTTGGTGCAGGAGCTGGCGGTTGACCCTCAACATAAGTAGAAGGAACTAGGCGAAAAGACCATTTATTGTTCCATTACGCGTCTGGCGAGCAATCACTGGCAACAGTAAATAACAACCGTAAAACATTTAAGAATTCAAAGCGGAACGACGACATAAAACTTGCTGTAGGAAAAAGAAATGTCAGACTAAGTTTCATTGGAAGTAATCAAATAAAAAATAATTTACCAGTGAAAGATGTAGTTAACAACACCGTCTTAAAATTTTATAGTCACCATGATGGTAAAAATCTGAGAAATTCGACTTCATGTGTAGGCTTATGACAGCATTATGTCTATGCATCATTCAGCAAAGGGACGGGAAAAAAGCGAGAAATTATAGGGGTACGCGAACTACCCTTAGCCCCAAACAATAAGACGGCATACAGAGTAAACGTTATGCACCTCATGAGAGTACTTTTTTTTTCTCTGTATTCCGTATAATTTTTACTCTCTACACCTCCCTCTTTTACGGTGGAAATTATTCCCTGATGTCTTATCACATGTCCTATCAGCCTGACCTTCCTCTTGCCGGTGTTTCCCATATGCTCCTGTCTTTCTCGACTCTGTAGAGAACCTTATCAGTCCTTATCTTATCAGCCAACAAAATTTTCAATATTTCTCTGCAGGAACACTTCTCAAACGCTTCTATTCTCTTCTGCTTCGGTTTCCCCACTCGATGCTGTGCTCCAAACGTACATTCTCAGAAATTCTTTCCTCAAGCTGTATCTATGTTTGATATCAGTAGAGTTCCCTTGCTCAGGACTGCCCTTTTTGCCTGTGGTAGTCTGCTTTTTATGTACTGCTTACTTCGTCCGTCGTGGGTTATTTTGTTTTTAAGGAAGAACAATTCCTCAACTTCCTCTAATTCGTGACCTCCTCAACTTCTTCTAATTCGTGACCACCAATTTTCATGTTACGTTTCCCTCTATTTTCATTTCTGCTATTTCCTACTACTTATGTCTTTGCCTGGTTTACTCTTTATATTATGTACCTGCAAAACTGTTCATTCCATTCAACAGGTCCTGAAATTCCTCTTCACTTTCACTGTGGATAGCAGTATCATCAGCAGATCTTATTATTGATGCCCTTTTATGCTGAATTTTAATCCGACTCTTGAACCTTTGTTTTATTTCCGCCATTGCTTCTTCGATGTATGGAATAAATAGTAGAGATGAAGAGGTGCATCCCTGTCTTATTTCAGTTTTAATCCGAGCACTTCGTTCTTGGTCTACCAATCTCATTATTCCTTCTTTATTCTAGTAGATATTGCACTTATCCACGTTTCCCTATAGCTTACTATTATTTTTCTCATAATTTCGAACATCTTGCACGATTGTACTAGGGTTGCCCAGAAAGTAATGCACAGTATTTTTTTTCTTTCACGATTCTCTATCGAACAAAATGAGAATTACACACACGAAAGAATGGCGTTATATCTACACACCCTATTTTTCCACGTAATTTCCATCCCGTTCTATGGCCTTCCTCCAGCACGAAACAAGGGCGTGTATGTCTGTCGGTGCCAATGCTTGTCCTGGTGGCTGAACCAGTGATTCGCTACGTGAACTTCCTTTGCTGATTGACAAATGCAGCGACAAGTGCCGAGTCGTAATGCGTCTGTCCTCGCGAATGACATCAGCTCGCGGCAACGTGTCACGTGTGACAGCCGTGGGTGGTCTCCCGGACCGCCGAATCGCCTTTGATGGCTTCACCATCTGGGCTCAGCGACTGGCTGTATTTCTGTCGACAGCAGATGCTTCATAGATTTCACACAAGCATTTGTGAATATTCCCCAGAGTTTATTTCTTTGCAGTGAGAAATTCAATGACGGCACGTTGCTTGTAGCGGGCCATTTTGAAACTGCCCTGCAACTACGCCATCTGTCGGGAGTGACGGAAACTTGACGCACTCACTCAGGAGACTTCAAATAATACATACGAAACGTTTCGCATTTGTAGCATTGTTATCGGTTCAGAAACAAAATGCAGTGCATTACTTTCTGGGCAATCCTCGTAGATTTTCGGAAGGCATTTGACCCGATGCCCCACTGCAGGCTGTTAACGAAGGTCCGAGCATATGGAATAAGTTCACAGATATGTGGGTGGCTCGAAGATTGCTTACACAATAGAATCCAGAATGTTGTCGTAAGCAGCGAGTGTTCATCAGAGATATGAACATCGCCAGGAGTGTCCCAGTGAAGTGTGATAGGACCGCTGTTGTTTTCTATGTACGTAAATGATTTGACAGACAGAGTGAGCAGCAATCGGCGGTTGTTTGCTGACGATGCCGTGGTGTGCGGGAAGGTGTCGAAGTTGAGTGACGGTAGGAAAATACAAAATGACTTAGACAAAATTTCTAGTTCATTTCATGAGTGGCAGCTAGCCCTAAATGAGGAAAAATGTAAGTTAATGCGGATGAATAGGAAGATCAAACCTGTAGTGTTCGGATACAGTATTACCAGTGTCCTGATTGACACAGTCAAGCCGTTCAAACATCTGTGCGTCACGTTGCAAAGCGATACTTGCGAGAGGAACAGGAAAGAAAATGACAAGTGATGGTACAGGGTAACCTCCGCCAGGCTCCGTATGGTGGCATGCGGAGTACCTATGTAGATATGGATGTAAATGTAGAGAACTCCATCCCACAATCTGACATCCGACATCTGTGCAACAAAATGCATGAATGTTTGCATGTTTGGATTCAACATTCTGGCGGTTACCCTGGTTATTAATGTAGCAGCAGTTCATATTTGCAATGGTTTATCTAGCGCTTATCTTAACCAGTGATAATACAATGTAAATTACTTAAATATGTTACCTAGACAAATGCATTCCTGAAATTTCATTACTCTACATTAACTATCTTTTGGTGTTGCGATTTTTTTCCTTCAGTGGGAGCAGCAGAGCTTGACGTCCCCAACCGAGTGAACGTCATCAGTGTCACATGACCTTTGGATTTAATCTAAGGCATTGCCCCAAAGCCTAGTGATCAAGAACTTCACGCCATCACCTCCCATTTCCTTGCGGACCAAAAATTAGCGATACTGAAAATTTCTTTTCCTACTGATACTCGAACCGGCTTCCTCTGACGCGAAGGCCACTGCAGAAGTCTGCGTCAGCAACCACGGCTATAAGACGGAGGTAGCAATCTGGAATATTTTACTTTTGTTTTGGTTTCGTGGAGTACCATACTTTTATTTGCTCAAAGAGACATAAAGAGGGGAAAAAAAGGAATTAATAGTTTTCCCGTTTTGCCTCCACGGCTTTAGTTAAGTCAGTTTCGTCGAACATAAAAGCGAGTTCTGGTCACGCTGTAGAGCCCTGACGTCATCCTGATGCAGCATGAGTTATAAAATGTCAGCAATGGTAATAATTTTGACTCCATAAAAACCGGGGCATCTTCGAATCTCTAACTTTTACACAACTGTTATATAATTTGTAAAAAAAATAAACTCACGGGTGTTAGAGCAACCAAAGAAGTGATACGTTGCAGTATGATGCCAGATAATTGCTCACGGAAGGAGCATAAAATTTCTTCTGTCCATCTGCATTGCATGCCGTGAGTAGAATGTCAAGGAAAGCAACTGCGCTATTAAGAGCAATTTCATGTTAACACACCTGGCAACATTTCGAAATATTACGTTTCTGCGAGTGATCTTCTCAGCTAACGTCAACGAGAAAACATCACCATTTAGAGAGCATCTTCGTTGCCGTAGCAGATGCCTTACTATCCAGTCGTTCTTCTCCTAAGGGTCTTCGATGTACTTCCTCACCTGTCTCTTTAACACTTATTCATATCGTACTTTATCTGTCCATTTAATTTTTAACCTTCTTCGATTGCATCACATTTCAAATGCTTCCAAATTCTTGTTCCCCGGATTTCAGATGGTCCGCGTTTCACTTCTGTACATTAGTGAACTACAGACTTACACATTCGTGAATGTTTCCTCCCTCAGTTCCGTATCAACATCTGAAACCAGTAGGGCTCTTCTGTCCAAGAAAGTTTTCTTCGCCTGTGCCATTCTTGTGAGGTATCTTAGTTGCTTCGACCATCTTCCGTAATACTGCTTCGTAACTAGCAGACCTGTTTCTTTTACTTAGGCGCATCCTTTCTTGATTTGCAGTGTTGTAGGACAACAGCCGATATTTATGTAAAAAGGTAAAGAGCACCTTCAGCTGAAAGTTCATCTCCAATTTATTTTTTAGGCTACCGGTTTTGGCGGTATAATACGTGCATCATCAGGCCCTCTATTCTAGGCAGTGGCTGAATTTTCCAATAACAAACGTGTGTATGTCATATGTGAAAATAACCAATCTTCGCACCAGCTTATGCCCGGACATTAGCGAACGAGAACGTCTCCAAGGTAAGGTTGTCGTATGCTAATGGCACTCGTGCATAAGCTGGTGCGAGGACTGGTTATTTTCACGCATGCATACGCCTGTCACTGGAAAATTCAGCCACTAACTACACTGCGCAACAGAATTAAAGCATCACTTTTTTCGAAAACCCGTAATTGTCCCTCTTTTACAAAGCATTAGTTTGAGATTTGGCTCAAAGGTGCTACAACGTTCCTATGTAATGGTGAAACGGCATGGCGACCTCGGCCTCGACACCCCTTCAAACAGCAAGGCGTCGACAAATGTGAAAAAAAAGACCAGAGCTCAGAAGGTGAAGTGAAGTGCAATGTGGGTTAATGTTGTCACGTTGGTATCAGATTTCACCACAATTCTCCCTAACGCCACCGTGGACCTGTGACACGATAGGAAGATCGTCACAGCCCCTCTTATCCACATTTCACCCTTGTTTTGACGCCTCGACAATGAAAGTCATAACCGCAATGCCCAGAGTCGAAATAAGCTGTTTCGTTATGGATGTCCGAGGAAAACATTTCAGACACACCGCCGCACGGAATCAAAACGAAAAGGCATCAGGGGATGTCGTTAAAGGGCCTCAGTAAACCACCTCTTTCCTTGACATGTCGATTCTCACACATTTCGCTTCTTACATAACAGTTCGCCGTGCGATGAGCAAGAGGTAGATGTTCTTGAGAACCTTTAACATTGTTGACACCCTTGAAGGTGTCAAACACTTCCCTATTGACATCGTTTGGCTGTATCCATAATGGACGTGATTACACATCTTTGGAGTGCAGTGCGACCACAAGTTTTGCTCTCGCGTACAGACTGGAACTACTAGGAACCGTTTAAACCAATTCGACAAAACTTGAACGTGATCTACAGTAGCAGATGGTTCTTACGCTTTTTCAGCGCTCCTGTTTTACCCCCTCCTGTGGCGTGATCACAGAGGAGTACGACATTGACACATACAAGAATAAAACGGCAAAGACTTCCTCTAAAGCCTTGAGTTTGGCAAAACCATCAGTGGCACCAGACCACATTTACTGAGTATTTTAAAAATGTACGAGGGCTATTCAGAAAGCAAGGTCCGATCGGGCGCGAAATGGAAACCACAGTGAAAATCCGATGAAGCTCTTCACGGATGTAGTGGGCAATGTCTCTGGCATGCCCATACATCGCGTCAAGTTGCTCTTTTCAGTTCCAGGCGCTTAGTGACGACTTAAAGAATCCTAGAAAATGTGTCTTTCACCAAGTGTGAGTACCATGTGAGAGATTTTGCCTGATGTGATGCAGCCCACATAACATAAATGTCATGTGTTTCCTTCCTCGTGACAACTCTCGGCCGCACTCTGCAGGGGCAATGAAGCTGCTCCTGCAGCGTTTTCGGTGGAAAGTGTTTGATTACCTACGATACAGACCGTAATAGACTCCCCTTGAGTTTCATCTCTGCTCACATGAACATATGGCCATTAAGACGGTGTTTTGGGACGGACTACGAGCTGCAGACCAAGGTAGAGAATTGGTGGAAACCACAGGCAGCTTTCTTCTGCGATGGACGTAGGAAAGTTAGTACAACGCTTCGACAAATGTCTAACATGGAGTGGCAACTATATTGAGAAGTATCTGGAAGCTGTAGCTGCCTGTTACAAATAAAAAGTTTTTTATTTTCACCGTGGATTCCGCTTCATGACTGATAAGACATTACTTTTCGAACAGCCCTCATACCTCTACAGAGAAAACCTGTGAGATACTCATAGGTGCCTGGAGGCTGGCAACTGACCCCAGACACGTGTCAAGTGGTTGCCTACCTACAGGTGCCTCAGGCTCCTTCGCGGGTTTTCTCCAGAAAGGCACATTTTTAAAATTCTCAATGAACGTGGGCAGGTGCCACCGAGAATTTTGCTGGACTTGAGGTTTTAGAGAGACCCTTTACGGATGTAGTCTTGCATGTGTCAATGTTACACCCCTCTGTGATCACACCACAGAAGGGTTTGAGACAGGAGCACTGAAAAAAGCATAAGGACACTTTGCTGCTTCGGATCACGTTCAGATTTCATTGAATGGGCTTGGATGGTCCACAGTCGTTCCATCCTGTACATGTGAGCAGAATTCGCTGTCGCTCTGCTCTGCGATCAAGTTGAATGGGGATGCAGCCCACAATTTCCACAGAAGAAGGTACGAAACGTCAGAGGGTGGCGGCAGTGTTAAAGACTGTCAAGAACGTCTTTCTGGTGCTCATCACACTGCGAACTGTCGTTTTCTACCGCGAAATGTGTGGAAATGGACGTCACAGGGAAAGGTGCGGTTTCGTTGATGCTATTTATAAAGTCCCCTAAGGCCTTTTCGTTTCGATTCTGTGCTGCAGTGTGACCGAAAATGAGTAAGAAAACCGAATATTTAAAAGCTGGGCGTCGAGGTTCTGACCTCCATCGCAGAGGCGTCAACAGAAGGGTGAAATGTGGGTAGGAGGGGCTCTGGTGACCTTCCCGTCGTGTGACAGGTTCACGCTCTGGTGCTGGGCAGAGTTGCGGTGAAACTTGGTGCCAATGTGACGTCACATGAACTTCTGAGCTCGGGCCTTCTTTCGGAATGTGTCGACACCTTGCTGTTTGAAATGTAGACGAACCCGAGGGTGAAGTTACAGGGTGCCACGTTGTTACATCGTTATAGAGAGCCAACTTTCAAACTTACACGTTGGAATGGGAGACACTTAACAGGTTTCGGAAAAGTACTCCTTTAATTTTGTTGGGCAGTGTAGTGTAGAAGGCCTGATGATGGCGTATTATGTGGTCTAAGCCGGTAGCCTACAAAATAAATTGGAGATGAATTTATGCCTGCCGGTATTCTCGAAATTTTTTACTGTTTCACTTCTTGCACTATTGTATCGATGAACATTTTGATGACAAGCATGTCGTTACCGAACTGGTAATTGCAGAAAGGGAACAGGTTATCTTTTCAAATTTAACAGGAGAAACAGAAAACTGCTTTGTACAAAAATTCTAAAGCAAAATTATTCTGTATTTCTCCTAAAAATATTTGTTGTATGGTGCTTTAGATTATGTAATTTTTGTCCAGTTTGCGATACTATTAGCTTTTTTTTTCTTTTTTTGCAGCTGGAGATGTTCTCTTTTTGCATTAAACAATGTGGAATATAAATTAAAAGCCTTATGTTTGGAAAATAAGTAGTTATTTTGCATATTTTCCTCAAAATAAATACGTTTGAACATTCTTTCCTGTTTCATCTCTATTTTTGTCGGATATGTATAAATTTCATTCCATATGCGTCTTTTCTTCTGGAATGTAAACTGACCTTTCTTTACTATTATCCTGTTTTAAGATGTTTGTGGGTAGTTTAGCTTTGTAGGCAGGTCCCTTGGGAAGTACTAGTTTCATTTGAGTACTCCTTAAATAACCTCTGTTACAAAATAGACGTGTGATTTTTATCTTACATTGAACTATCTATGATGTATCTTTGATGAAACTAAATTCATGATACTTTGATAGGGCAAAAGAAATGTTTTAACTTTTGGTTCAGCTTCTCCTTAAGAATCATTATGAAGGCAATTTTGTTTCGTAGAATTTTGGCTACCAGTTACGGTAACCTTTAAAATCCTCTGGACGAGAACAACACTAAGAGGACTGTCACCTCACTAACAGTGTAACATCTTTTCTGTTTCCCCTGTTTTTATCCCGATGATGCCAAAATCCATATCATTCGGAAAAATGAATGGCCTTTCTGAGTATAATGTCGTGATCCACGAAACTCTTCTGTTCCTAACGTTTCGTCCAGAAATGCGCTGAACAGAGGTTTACCAGGAGCAATCTCTGTGACACTCTCTCACTGGTCAAACAAACTTGTGACCATTCGTGCTGCCATTCTCTGTACATGTTCAGCACCCCCTGTTAGAATTATTAGATTCGGGTCCCACATACTTGAACAATAGTCTGCAAGCGGTAGTCAAATGAAAACAAGACAAAAATATTTATTACTTCTAAAGTAGTTATCCAAAGTGCTAAAGCCTTTACTCAACTGTGAGTCTGCGGTCGTCTGCGGGACCGTGTTTGCATCCAGGGGAGCACCTCTTCGTCCGAAGCAACTGACCGCCACGAATATCTTCCTTCAGAGCTCCAAAAATATGACAATCCTACGGGGAGAGATCGGTACTGTTTGGAGGATGAGTGAAACTCCAGCAGCGTTGTCGAAGCATCCTTGGTAATGCGTGGACAAGCATTCTCCGTCAACAGAATGGAGCCGTCCGTCAACATTCCTGGGAATCCACGTTGACCATTTACAAAAATGAAATGCGCCATCCAGTCCAGACGCCCTGAATGTTGACTGACATCATTATTCTGTTGTAGGATAATGCCCGTTCACATGTTGGCAAGGTTGTTCCGACTACGCTGCAGAATTTTTGCTTAGAAGCCCTTACACATCCTCAGTACCGTCCCGATCTCTGCCCGTGCGATTTCCATACTCTTGGAGCCCTGAAGAAAGACGTCCGTTGCCGTCTATTTGCTTCGCATAAGGAGGTGCTCCCTTTGGATCAATTATTGTTCTGTAAGCGACCGAAAACATTTTTCCACGAAGGCATTCACCGTCTTGTCTCATGGTGGGATAAATCTATTTGCAGTTATGGTGATTACTTTTGAAACAATAAATAGTTTACTTTTTTCCTATGTGTCTCGTTTTCGTTTGACTGCTGCTTATAGGATGGTTCACACGAGTGGTCTGCAAGCAATTTTAGACTGATTGTATTTCCATAATATTCTATCACCGAATCAACGTCTCCCAGCTGATTTACCTGCTACTGTGCCTACCATTTCACACACCTAAAAACTGATAGACCCAGACATTTGTATGAGTTGACCGAATACAGTTGTAACTCGTTGATACTGTGGTCATAGGATGTTTCGTTTTTCAATTTTGTGATGTAAACAATTTTACATCTATGAAAATTTAAAGCAACTTGCCAATATTTACACCACTTTGAAATCTTTTCAAGATCCGACTGATTGTTTGTGCAGCTTTTTTCAGACAGTACTTTATTACAGATAGCTGCATCATCTGCGAAAAGTCTAAAGTTAATATTTATTTTGTCTGAAAAGTCATTAGTATACAAGACCGAAAAGGGACGCGAAACCCTTTCCTCGGGCACACCCGAAGACTCTAAATCTCTCGATGACTCTCCATCCAAGATAGCAAGCAGCGTCCCCCTCCAAGAAATCCTCAATGCAGTCACCAGTTTCGTATGATACCCCATAAGATCGTACTTTTGACAACACTCTGTAACAAGAAATTGTTTGTGTAAATTTAATGTCGCTTTATGAATAAAACTGACATGTAGAATACTAAAATGACCGTAGTTTTGCCAAAATAATAATTATTTTGTAGCAGAGGTTGAAAACACCGCTTCAGTCGTAAGTTACTTTATTTTCACACGTTCCTGTACTGCGCTCATAGGCAGCACACCGAGCCTGGTACACGCGGCGCTCGGGGACTACGGCACAACTACGACACCTGAGGATGGGCTTATAACAGTCCGAAACCGGTCGTGTGAAAATAAAGCAACTTACAACTGAAGCGGTATTTTCAACTTCTGCTATAATGATCAGTTGCGGATGTTCTTCCAACAGCATTGGTTGTAATTATTTTGTAAATACTTAGGATATCATTGTTTTTAAAAGACCTAGAATAAAATACTGTTCATTGATTTACTTACACCAGATAATTCACAGTGTCACGTTTTGTATTAGATTCATTTCCATTGTCTTTCAATGCAAAATTAGTGCAAAATTATTCCACTGTTTTCTAGTTTATTCGAAATTGCTTCTAAGTTTCTTGTTGTGTTTTCTTTACAGTGAAAAATTGCAGCCGGAATTAGCAGTTGACTCTTTCTGTTATGTCTGTGGCTGTTACATTGGGCATAAACAAGTTAAACATAACACTGTATAGGAGAGTTTTGTAATGCATATGAATCTTACTTTGGAGTTACGGTTGGGGAACTGGAAATTTCTTGGGCCCTTCGTCTGGCATGTGAAGCTGTAGGTCTGTATTGTAAGGGTACCTCCATGGGACAAGAAAAATTATGCCTTTTGCAGTCCGTCGAATTTTGACGGAGCTCATAAACCGTAATGATGTTTGCTGTTTTTGTATTGTGGCCATAGTACCTGTGGATATTACGTTCGGACTAATTAAACAGTTCTAGAAAGGTGTGGCTGGTGATTATGCTGCTCTTCACTTTCAAAGGCCCAAGTTACCCCAGAAATCTGACGCAAAAGTGAAAGGTGGAATTTTTTACCGAGCCTCTGGTACGCTTCATTTTACATTTAGTCAAAAGTTCTGGAGGAAGCAATGATTAAAAACGAACGTTATGCACTGGACTCCTTCAGAATGCTGGTACATGGGTTTCTATATGAAAATAAATGAGAATTGCCTAAAACTTGATGGTGCTTTAATTCAAAGCTACAATACCACTGGACGAAGAATGTAAATTAAAATGACCTATTAGTATTCACATATTGATTTCTTTAGACAGATTTTGGAAAATGTGATTGAAGAACACGGGGACGTTTCCAGGAAGACAGTCGGTCTGTGGAGAAAACGTATCAAGGAAAGCGGCATACAGCTACGATAGGGGAGTATACACGGGGCTTTGTGGGTGAAACGAAGGTAGCACCACACAAAAGATCACTTTTTACTTAAATTCTCCCTAAACTAAGGTATATGCTTTTTGAATGGCTGTTGCTTGTTATAAGTACTGTTCTTGTAGATATTATTTTCTTATATATCATTTCCCTGTTTGTTGAACACAATAGTTTCTTATGTTAGCGTAGTTTTAGTAAAAGTGAATATTTTGAAGTTACTCCTAAAATACTGAAATAAGAAAAAAATTACTTTCATATCCTTCATCAGCACTGCAAACTCATATATAAACACTAAAACATTAACATAAACAAAAGCCTGATAAAATTTGGTTATCCTGTGTAGTAAGTGTAGGTATGGTACTGAGCCAAAGGCTTTTTGGAAGTCGAGAAATACTGCTTCTTCCCGACTGTCATGATCCATGGCTTTCAGAGTTTCATCTTGAATCGCTGATTATATTCTGTATCCAGCTGTATACAGCTTCAGTGTATTTAAAGACCGGTGTTATGGAGTACCAAAAGCTACTGTCATGTACATTTATCTATAGACAACCACTTTCGGTCAAGCGATCAATTTACGTATTAACGCTACATCAGATTAAAGGAAGGTTGCTTCGTGTTATTATATTCCACGCCAAACTACTTTCATTTAACTTGAATTAATGTCTATTGGTGACACGAAGATGACTGCTTTACCGAGACTGGCTGTCCGTGAATAAGTACCCATCACAGCAGCGTCTAGTGGTTTTCGTGATTTCGCTTCCGTAATCCCACGTTGTTGTTGATTGGTATTGGTTCGTATAAAAGAAAGAAGACGACTGTACTTCTGTTTAGTAATTGCTTCAACTTTCACATCTAGTGTTCCGTTGAAGGGAAAATAAATTAAATTGAAACATCTTAACCATTATGAGGAGATCTGTTGTTTGACATTCATCTGCAAAAATACAGATACGGAACTGGCGACATCTCACGGTGTAAAACTCTGTTAATGAGCGTCATTCTTCTCGGTCTATACTTTAGAATGAAAGCGCTTCGGGAAAAAGCATTTCTAGACGTATGTCATTCTTCTCGGAAGTGTTTTTTTCCATCACGAGCTCCCTGTGAATGTGTCGAAACTGCAGTAGTCGTCAACAACCTGACACCTGAACAAAAGCCAAGGTCAATAGCCGCCTATCGAATGCAACGAGTCCACTTTCACGGGAACACGACGGACGTCAAACAGTTCGAGGAAGTTTACGAGTGGCTGTGGTCCTGAAAACGTGTAAGAGGAAGTCATTACCTAAAAGTTTCGTTGCCCACTTGCCTTCTTGGTTTCGAATGTCTTGTTCGATTTTACATTGTCGTATTCTCTCACTTGATTCACAACCTCTATGAAGACACCCAGATTTTTCATTACGCTTCCTTCCACTATAAACCACAATGTATGCAGTCGACAATACGAAAGCATGAAATGCCATAATCATTGTCTGATAGATTTAAAATTAACAGCTTGTCCATTCTTCGGTGGTATGAATAGTTAGGGGAAACGTAATGGTTAGTGTCCTTTTGTCTCGGTGCATCGAATTTCTCGTTCACACTCTATCGAATTTAGGTTGTTCTGGCGTATCTCATAGGCTCAAGGTGAAATGTCATTCAGTCTCCGTCGGTATTACATATACCTCCAATGTACGTCCAGCATTTATAAGTCTGTGGGACCGTCTAGAACAATGCGCAAAACATATTGGACGGAATTTCTAGTGCCAGTAAAAAAATCTGTATTTTTAAGTTAAAAAAAGACTCATTTCTCGACGAAATAACTTTAAGCTCACGCTGTCTGACGTTTCTCTTGTGAAAACATTCCTCCTCTTAAGTCCAGCTGTGGAAGATATGTTCACTTTTCGTCTACGGTTGCTATAATTCAATAATTAGAACTCCTCTACGCCCATATCACCACCATAAGTTTAATCCCCTCTGGGAAAGGGTTAGTCTGCTGTTCACGCAATCTGAGGTTGGCTATACGTCTGGGTGTGGTTGCTCATTAACATTCTCCTATCCGGGAGCTAGTAGAAGATTTTTGAAGGGTAGCGGTGTAGAGCAGAGGGGAAAATGCATTGGCAAGTTGTGGAGAAAAGAATAAAAGTTAAAATCTGCGTGACAGTCTAAACGAGTGAGAGGAGTGCTGGAGGATTACGCGGCGACAATTCGTGCAAGGGTACTACGTTTGTTAGCGTGAAGTTACCAATGTTGCTGGACACCGACAATGTCTGCTGAACCAACTGCGGCGGCGTCGGTCCTGTAATCTGTCAAAGCTATCAGAGAGGTCAAATTGATAACAAAATTGGCCGCTTAGTGTAGTGTTTCATCTACATTTATATCTACGTGATTACTCAGCTATTCACAATAAAGTGCCTGGCGGAGGGTTCAATGAACCACCTTCAAGCAGTCTCTCTACCGTTCCACTCTGGAACGGCGCGCGGGAAAAACGAACACTTAAATTTTTCTGTGCGAGCCCTGATTTTTCTTATTTTATCGTGATAATCATTTCTCCCTATGTTTTGTAGTCCCTAAGTATTTAGTTGAATTTACAGCCTTCAGATTTGTGTGACATATCGCGCAATCGAAATTTTGCGGATTTCTTTCAGTATTCATGTGAATAACTTCACACTTTCCTTTATTCGGGATCATTTGCCACTTTTCACACCTTACAGATATTTTATCTAAACCAATTTGCAGTTCGTTTTGGTCACCTGACGACTTTACAAGACGGTAAATGGTAGCATTATCTGCAAACAATCTAAGACGGCTACTCAGATTGTCTCCTATGTCGTTAATATAGATCAGGAACAATAGGGGGGTCTATAACACTTCCTTGGGGAACGCCGCATATTACTTGTGTTTTACTCGATGACTTTCGTCTATTGCTACGAACTGTGACCTTCCTGACAGGAAATCACGAATCCAGTCGCACAACTGAGGCGATATTCCATAGGCACGCAGTTTCATTAAAAGACGCTTGTGAGGAACGGTGTCGAAAGCCTTCTGGAAATCTAAAAATATGGAGTCAATTTGACATCCCCCTGTCGATAGCACTCATTACTTCCTGAGTATAAAGAGCTAAATGTGTTCCACTAGAACGATATTTTCTGAATCTGTACTGACTATGTGTCAATAAATCGTTTTCTTCGAGGTACTTTATAATGTTCGAATACAGTATATGTTCCAAAACCCTACTGCAAATCGACGTTAGCGATATGGGCCTCTAATTCAGCGGATTACCCCTACTTCCCTTTTTGGGTATTGGTGTGACTTAAGCAGTTTTCCAGTCTTTCGGTATGGATCTTTCTGTGAGCGAGCGGTTGTATGTAATTGCTAAATATGGAGTTATTGTATCAGAATACTCCGAAATAAACCTGACTGGTATACAATCTGGACAGGAGGCCTTGCCTTTATCAAGTGATTTAAGCTGCTTTGCTACAGCGAGGATATCTACTTCTACGTTTCTCATCTTGGCAGTTGTTCTTGATTGAAATTCAGGAATATTTACGTCGTCTTCTTTGGTGAAGGATTTACGGAAAACCGTGTTTAATAATTCTGCTTTAGTGGCACTGTCATCAGTGACTTCACCGTTGTTATCGCCCAGTGAAGGTACTGATTGCGTCTTGCCACTGGTGCGCTTTATGTATGACCAGAATCTCTTTGGGTTTGCTTCCAGAGTTTCGTTGTGGAAATTATTAAAAGCATCTATCACTGAACTACGCGCTATATTTCTAACTTCTGCAAAACTTTGCCAATCTCGGGGATTTTGTGTCCTTTCAAATTTAGCATGCTTTTTTTAGTTCCTTCTGCAACAGCGATCTGACCCGTTTTGTGTACCATGGGGGTCAGCACCATTTTCGGTTTTCCTTGTCATTTGCGCGTTATTAGCTGTACTGTGGCACTCTGATGTTGAGCTGTATACATGCAGCTGCCGAAGTATCGCAGAAATACAGGGCTTATCGAGTCATGTTACGTGTGCTTTTGGGTTTGATTTTGCCTTGGAAACTGTCTGCCACATCCTCTTCATTAGTCTCTTCGGCTACAAATATCTCTTCATGTTGGTTGGACTAGGTATAAGTCGAAGATTATCCAGGCAGGTGAATGCTCAAATGTTCTGTACTGAAGTTTTTCGACTGCTAAAGCGTCTTTGTGGGCAGATAAACTTTTTTATGTTTCTTAAGCAGTTTAGGATTTTTCTCGCGAATTCCTCGTGCAGTTCATCCACTAGATTTCAAATGTTCTGTACTAAGGTTTTCCGACTGCTAAAGCGTCTTTGTGGGCAGATAAACTTTTCTGTTTCTTTAGCAGTTTAGGATTTTTCTCGCGCATTATTCATGAAGTTCATCCACTAGACTTCATTAGAATCTGGTAACTGTGATTTTACCTTTTCTGAGGTAATTGATCAGGAGAATTACCTAAAGATCTGCGAAAACAGCTGCCATATAATTTCTAGTACATGAAATCGATTGCTGTTTCGATGGTGAGATGAAGTGGTGGCCACATGTCTCATTTATACCAACTGATCCGCGCAGAACATCAGTATTTTTAAAATTTAAAACGGAGCGAAGAAACAGTTTTATTTATCGATGTTTAGTTTTATTTTCCAGAATAACTACGTATAATTTCTTGATGAAATTAAATGGGATTGTGACGGAAAATAAGCCATTTTAAAAAAGCACTTCAGAAGACACTGTCGTTCTTTTCTAAGCGCCGGTGGGGGTGGCCGAGCGGTTCTAGGCGCTACAGTCTGGGACCGCGCGACCGCTACGGTCGCAGCTTCGAATCCTGCCTCGGGCATGGATGTGTGTGATGTCCTTAGGTTAGTAGTTCTAAGTTCTAGGGGATCGATGACCCCAGAAGTTAAGTCCCATAGTGCTCAGAGCCATTTGAACCATTTATCCTTTTCTAAGCTAGTTTTCGCATTTGTTTTTAATTAACAATCACAAATGCGGCACATGTCATTCGTGGAGATTTAATTCTGCTAGTAAGATTAACCATACTCTTTCTTTTAATATGCTTGTTTCATCAGCTGTTTTACAAAAATTTAAACGCCAATCGTTAACTGAAGACCCCCTTGCATGAACCAGGCATCTTCAAATTATAGAACATTTCACGAGATACAAGAAACTGAATTAAAAAATTGAACTTGGGAAAAAGTAGCTGCTATTCAAATACAACTGTTAAAAACATCAATAATAAACGTACTGAAGTGAAAATAATCTTTGTAAGTTAGTAGGCTTCCACGGTCAGTGTCATTTTGAACAAAGTAATTTTGGGTATTAGGTCACGCCTCTGTAAAACAGTAAAGCAGCTAAATTTTCGACGGTTCGACCGACTTGCTGCGGTTGATAGCCGGTTATTGGTGAATATCTTTCCCTATGTACTCTCTGTTTCCGTTATCTCGCAGCTGTCAGTGTCACATATCAAGGACGTCACTGAACAATTTGAAGAGAGGTAGCTATGGCTGTATTGCCTGTACAATCTGGTGGCTGACTGAAATACAACCCTAGTAGGTGACTTGTAAGAAACAGCATGTCGACAGCCTTTTGGCTGTGTCACTCTAGAAAGTGATTGGCAGGTAGCTGCCGTTGGTGATTGGCAGGCAATAGCAAATAGGCAGCTAGTATCCACGGGGGTAGTATTTTCCAGCACCGAAGTGTTAAGGCCGCACGGGAGTTCTGTCGTGTCAGCTCCTTAAGCTGGTAAGCCCCCACGTCAAGTGGTGTTGCTGGCTGGCGAACATACGCGGTTGTGTTTGTAGGTTTATCTCAGTTTTTTCATATAACCGCTGGAGCTCTCTATTTTCTTGCTCCGGTAAACCATGTTTACAACGGAGGATGCAATACCCAGTGCAATAAACTGTCCTAATTACCTGCATTATCCATCTGACATAGTTCATTATATAATAAACTTCCTATGAGACTGATTATTGGTACAACGAAACAAGGAAACTAGTTTCACAGGACATTCGTCATTACTCAGCTATAACACTAGTCACAGCTGCACCATCACTTCCAGTTGAAACGACCTGGTTGTAAAGTCACAAACTGTCAGACGGAACACACTTCGTTGCTAGTAACGCCGTTGATCTTTTTTCGATTGAGTTTGTAATAGACTTTATGTGTCTGGCAAGAGCAGCTCATACTTCTTTGTGAAAACAAAACTATCTCTCATCAAGGTATTATTTGTATTGGACTGAACGATACTCCATAGCTCTTTTCAGTCAACGTTGAAGAAGGTTTTGAAATGTATTGCATTATTCAGATCGGGGTAGGGACCGTCGAATCGAGATCCGGATGACTATAAGTCGGAAATGCATCATTGTGGAGCTAGGGTCACAAAAGGACAACTAATTAGCGGTGAGTGCCAGGTAATTCGGCCTGCAAGTGAACGTATTGGAATGTGCCTAGTAGTGCGGTTTTCAGTAAGAGGGTGCGGCAATCATCATTTTCTTCGAATACATCAACCTCGTAGCGACGTCGATAGCGCCTTGGAGCGTCACATGTCGACTGTCTTACTGTAGTGCTGTTTCAGGATTGTAGCTTAGTGTGTTAATATACTGATGGCGTTACGGTACTTCCTGCGTAGCTAAATTAATAGTCAAGCTGTATCCAACCAATATATATCAGAGTGAATTCGCGTCTAGCGTAAACAGCCATGGATAGGAATTCAAAGTTTGCCTAACTTTGACGGCCCAGCAGAAACCATTATCTTCACTTAATTTAAGTAGTTACTGAATTGTTAAATACGACAGGAATTAGCTGAGGCAAATTAGTGTAAACACACACACTTCCACGTGCTCGTCACTGACTGACTGTCTCTATACTAGGTGGTATACAAAAGTTGCCGAAGTAACTCTAAGAAAAAAAAAAAAAAGCCACACACCACCAAGGAATTATCCGAATGGGACGGAAATCGGTAAATGGGATGTAGATGTACTGATAAACAAATGATTACAATTTCAGAAAAAATTAATTATTTATTCAGGAGAAAGGCCTTCACAAATTGAGCAAGCCTATAAGACTTTGGTCCACCTCTGGCCCTTATGCGTTTAGTTATTCGGTTTTACATTGACAGAGTTGTTACATGTTCTCTTGGATGTGGGTCCGTTTGGCGGGCAACAGTTAGTTTGGTATCCAACCTCTGTCTGCGGCACGTCTTCGCTTGTCATCGCGGCTCATTTCGAAGCGGGACTCATCGCTGAAGACAATTCTGCTCCAGTCAGTGCGGTTTTAAGCCGAAGACGTGTCTGCAGACGCCCTGGACCGTGGTCGAATACCAGCCTGACTGTGGCCCGTCATACTGCTCGCCAACCAGGAGTGATGGCTGGGGTGCCATTTCATTTCGTAGCACGACTCCCTTGGTTGTCATCCGACGCACCCCAGCATAGCTTGAAACGTCCCCTTAGAAAAATTAATGAATTACTGTGCTGATGAACCTCTTACACTATTTGATTTTCAAACAGGTGAGCAGAACTGAACGTACTCACACATTTCGCTCTTTACCTATTCTGATCAACACTAAACTGTCAGCCAATATTTTTAACGCAACGGAATCTGACTTTCAATAATCCCTACAAAAGAATGGCCCTGACTGACATTAACCTATACCTTTCACAGATCACTTACCTCACAAAAATCTTCGTTACTCAAGCTACTGCAATACAGCGAGCGCCACTACTGCCAGCTACATAAAAGATTCAAACTACTGAAGGCACTAACTACTGATAGGCATAGTTAGCAAATGAAAGATTTTGATAGACAACAAACAATGTATTTACCTTAATACTGTTCAAAAGTCATAATATATATAGAAGTTCATGGCATCCAGTCTTACAAATTTCAAAATTCCGCCATTTCTCTCCCCACAAGCTTCATATCGACAATATTCTTCACCCCGTTTTGTCTGCTTTCGTGGGAGGGGGGGAGAACGGCGAAGCAATAACTGTGCAGTCGCGACGACGGTGGATGTGCGGGCATACCCTCCACTTTCAGTTTGTATAAAATTACATTTTCGCAATGTTGTTGTTGTGGTCTTCAGTCCAGCGACTGGTTTGATGCATCTCTCCATGCTACTCTATCCTGTGCAAGCTTCTTCATCTCCCAGTACCTACTGCAACCTACATCCTTCTGAATCTGTTTAGTGTATTCATCTCTTGGACTCCCTCTACGATTTTTACCCTCCACGCTGCCCTCCAATACTAAATTGGTGATCCCCTGATGCCTCAGAATATGCCCTACCAACCGATCCCTTCTTCTAGTCAAGTTGTGCCACAAATTTCTCTTCTCCCCAATTCTATTCTGTACCTCCTCATTAGTTATGTGATCTACCCATCTAATCTTCAGCATTCTTGTGTAGCACCACATTTCGAAAGCTTCTATTCTCTTTGTGGTGTCACCGCCAGACACCACACTTGCTAGGTGGTAGCCTTTAAATCGGCCGCGGTCCGTTAGTATACGTCGGACCCACGTGTTGCCACTATCAGTGATTGCAGACCGAGCGCCGCCACACGGCAGGTCTAGTCTAGAGAGACTCTCTAGCACACGCCCCAGTTGTACAGCCGACTTTGCTAGCGATGGTTCACTGTCTACATACGCTCTCATTTGCAGAGACGACAGTTTAGCATAGCCTTCAGCTACGTCATTTGCTACGACCTAGCCAGGCTCCATATTCAGTTAGTATAATTACTTCAAGAATGTGTTCTGAACAGATAATATTGTGAATCATGTACAGTCAAGAGCGACGTTCATCATTAATGGATTAAAGTTAAGTATCAAACTAATTACGTCCGCTTTCTGAATTCTCATTCCTTGTCATGTTCCAGAACTCACGTCAGTAGAGTTCTTCCCTCGTCACGCCAGCCTGTGTGAGCTAAAACGCGTTCATTTCAGCCTCCACTCGTAACACGGTGTTGGCGCTTCTGCTAACACAAAACTCCTCTTGTCTAAACTATTTATCGTCCACGTTTCACTTCCATACATGGCTACACTCCATACAAATACTCGTACTTTCAGAAATTACTTCCTGACACTTAAATCTATACTCGATGTTAACAAATTTCTCTTCTTCAGAAATGCTTTCCTTGCCATTGTCAGTCTACATTTTATACCCTCTCTACTTCGACCATAATTAGTTATTCTGTTCCCCAAATTGCAAAACTCATTTACTACTTTAAGCGTCTCATTTCCTAATCTAATTCTCGCAGCATCACCCGATTTAATTCGACTACATTCCATTGTTCTCGTTTTGCCTTTGTTGGTGTCCATCTTATATCCTCGTTTCAAGACACTGTCCATTCCATTCAACTGCTTTTCCAAGTCCTTTGCTATCTCCGACAGAATTACAATGTCATCGGCGAACCTCAAAGATTTTAATTCTTCCCCGTGGATTTTAATTCCTATTCCAAATTTTTCTTTTGTTTCCTGTATTGGTTGCTCAATACACCGATTGAATAACATCGGGGAGAGGCTACAGCCCTATCTCACTCCCTTCCCAACCACTGCTTCCCTTTCATGCCCCTCCACTCTTATAACTGCCATCTGGTTTCTCTACAAATTGTAAATAGCCTTCCGCTCCCTGTGTTTTACCCCTACCACCTTCAGAATATGCAGCATTTGTTTTGACCACCATAGTATTCTGTTTCTTTTTTTAAAATCAAGTTGGCACTTAACATTAGTTACTTTACAATATGTGCGAATAGAACATAAATAAGAAACTTCGTGGCAGAGTAAAACTGTGTGCTGGACCGAGACTCGAACTCGGGACCTATGCCCTTCGCGGGTAGGTGCTCTACCAACTGAGCTACCCAATTACGACTCACCCCCCCCTCCCCTCCTCACAGCTTTACTTCTGCCAGTACCTCGTCTCCTACCTTCCAAGCTTTACAGAAGCTCTCCTGCGAACCTTGCAGAACTAGCACTCCTGAAAGAAAGGATATTGCGGAGACATGGCTTAGCCACAGCCTGGGGGATGTTTCCAGAATGAGATTTTCACTCTGCAGCGGAGTGTGCGCTGATATGAAACTTCCTGGCAGATTAAAACTATGTTGGTAGAGCACTTGCCCGCGAAATGCAAAGGTCCCGAGTTCGAGTCTCGGTCCGGCACACAGTTTTAATCTTCCAGGAAGTTTCATATCAGCGCACACTCCGCTGCAGAGTGAAAATCTCATTATGATAACATAAATAAGTTTCCTAGTTGTATCAACATGTGTTTGCGAGACCAGGGAAATTTCTACTTTGACCCATACCTACGATGTGTGATCTTCCGCAGGAGCGGGCGACGTCTTCGTGTTCCCGGAGCCGCACGTGGTGGCGGCGGCGGCCCCACTGCCCACGGCGTCTGCGTCTGCGGCGGCGGCGTCGGAGGCTGCTGGGGGCGGCGTGGGGGCGAGCGCCGTGGCCGAGGGCGGGCTGGCGGGCGCCTCCAGCTTCAGCGGTCCCGGGTTCGCGGCCAGCCACGCCTCCAGCTACGGCGGCGGCGGGGGCGGCGCCTTCAGCTACAGCAGCGGCGCGCACGCCGCCTCCTACAGCTCCAGCTTCGGGTGAGCGTCGGGGACGGCGGGAGGCGGGAGACCAGGCTCCTTCCCAGGCTCGACAAGCGTTCTCTTCGACCCGTTACCCCTCTCACTCTGTGTTCACGTTTTATACACTCTCATCCGAAAAACTGATGCAGCCATGGTTATCCTTTTGAAAGATTCGGTCTTCAACAGCATTTTCGCACAAGAACATAACACTGTATTCTCTACTACCAGTATATTATTATACTAAATATGCAAGAGCCATAGTACAGCCCATGCGTTGGACACAGTTCCTGATCCGATAAATTATCATTTGTAATCTTCACTCACCTAGGTTAACTGAAATTAAACATAAAAATTAATTGAAGCTGTCGTTATGTCTAAGCCATAGATTTAAAATCCTTCAGATCTTTAAATTTTTTTACGACTCATACAAGTTCACTAGAGTTAGTAGCATAATTGAATTAATTAACATTAGTGCAGAAACAGAAAAATACTCACAAACTATTAATTCTTGCTACTTGATTTTCTAACTTTTTAAATTAAACTAAAAGTTTAAGAAAGGAGAGTTTATTCTCTACCCTGTATTGCATTATCTTGCCTGATGTCAAGCATGTGAAGTTCTAACTTCTTGTTTAGCTTTTCCTCCGTTAATGTGATTACAATGAAAATTAACCTCAACCACATTACTGCAAATTGATGCTTATCTTTGTAAGGGAACTCACTCAATAGCCTAGCTTCTTCTGGACGATGAAGCCAGAAATAGCAATATGATAGTTCCTAAAGAGCTAAATTGTGATTGACGTGTTTGTAGTATATCATAAGTTGTGGAAAAGTTTTGCTCTCAAGCGCAAATCTATCTTTTTCTTAAGCTAATTTATGGCACGAGTTCCTTATTTACAGTAATGTATAATGTTTACATGAATAAAGTGTTCGCCTTACAATGGTCAAAGAACAAAAGTAATAACATTGTTCCTCTAGTGAGATGTCTTGCTGTATTCATCCTACATTAGTCAAGCATTTCTTTCAAGTACCTTACGCAGCAGCATTACAACCCACGAAGCACTCCTATCCTAGCAGGTAAGAGTCTCTGAAGAAGCTGTAATTGGAGCTTTGTTCCCGGTAGCAATAAGTTCACTAGCCTCGTACGCGTAGTGTACTGCAGTCTCAGCAGCCCATCTACCAGAAACACTCAGGTGACTAAACGCTTTACCTACAGTAACTAGGAGATAATGCGCAGTAGCGATGTAGTAAGCTCGTACATGGGAAGACAGCGCTTCGAATATCCATTCGGCTATCGGAATTCACTTTTCCGAAGATATGCCTAAATCGCTGAAACTAAATACCGTAAAGGTTCCTCTCCTCCGTCCCTTGTACAATCCGAATATGTGCTCCGCACCTGATGACATTTCTGATGGGCTGATTAATGGGGATCTTCCATTTTTACCTATCGCAACTCATTGCCAATTTGACATATAGTCCCATATACAGGAAATGAACGTTGGGGAGCAAATGGATATCACTGGACGGGATTTTCCCTTGTCTTCCTCGGAACTGTTATGAAGTGTCAAGTGTATGTGTCGTATGGATGACTGCGATGAGATGGCTGTGATGAGTGTTTGTACAGTCTAGCGTTGCGGTACTGGTGTTAAGGAAGAAGGCAACGGATTTGATGCAATCGCTGGTGGCACATGGTCTCTCCTCCTCTCGGATAGCACCAAGGAGAGCCGCCGGAAGGAACACCAACAGTCTCATGCCCTCAACTCGGGAGACACTGCGGAGACGTTTCCACTTGAATCCAGTGCACTGGCGCAAAGACAGATGAAGAGGAACTTTGAGCAACCACTTCTCCTCCCCTTGCCGGCCAAATACTGGCATTTAAAATTTTCCACCACCAGGATTCTAACCAACTTGCCTCCGTGTCGAGCGCCACCGGACAAGCATTCATTTGCGACCTAGGATACGGAGATAGGTAACATAGACCTGTACAGAGAAAAGAAGAGTGCCAATCAGTTTAACTAACTAGATTCACTCAATAAATACGCTGTAGTTTATTCAAGACGACCGCTTTCAACATTCATTGGTGTCATCTTCGGGTCTTTAACATTTTTTGTTGTAAAATGTATTCATTTTACTCTGAACCTCACGCACAAAATATCAAGTGGATAAAACTCAGCGCATTACAAACGTTTTTCATCGCTGAAATATTTAAAAACGTGACGTGCTGACTTTTACCACTTGACATCTTGTGCATGAGATTCAGCGTAAAATGAACATACTCGTATTTTACAACAAAAAGATTTTAAAGCAATGACTGTTGAAACCTCTCGTCTCAAATAAAGAAATTTTTTATGCGATCTTGGCTTTTGAATGGTTTTTATCAATTAAAACAGATAGCCCTGCCATACTCTGAAAATGAGAAAATCCAGTGTAGTTTATTCGCTGGGCAAATAGATTCTCCGTGAGCGATACAAAATCATAGCAAAACATTTTCAACGGCTTCAAACGTGAACGAAGATTTCAACTGAAAGTAATCTACAATAAAGTATAAACCATAGAAATGTTTCAATGCATTATTTATTTTTCTTAAATCTTGCAGCCTGATTTCACTCAGTCCAATTATGTTGTACTCTGCTTACTCTACATTAGTCTAACATGCTTTACACAATCACAGTACGGATCAGACACAGATACCTGTTTTTTCTCTGCGTAAGAGTTCTGTTGAAATCTCAATGAACTTCGCATACTGGTAAGTCTTCATACTCTCGGGAGGATATACGTAGAAAAATGTCTTACTCTCGTCTGAACCTGGCTGATGGACTTCGACTCGACCAGCTTTGTCCCTCAGCAGCGGTTCGAGCGCTATGAGAGCGTATCCCGATTTCCTAGCTTATCTATATCTATACCCTGCAACCAACCTTATGGTGTTCAAGAGACTCCAAAGTATCCGCCGTTTGCTTTTGATGAACAGGACAAAAAGCGTCCTCGGTATAAACTTCCTGATTCTTAAGTCGAAACAGATTAAAGCTCAGTCTAGCTGCCATGCTAATACCAAAGCATGCAGTGTAGCCTGGAGCAAGCCTTTCTAGCAGGCACAACTGGAACAACTTCGGCATTATTGTTTTGAGCGTAAAATAAGTCGTGGCGGTGACTGATGCGTGCGGATGTAGTGTGTAGTATCATGAATGTGTCGTTGTTGACGCTGACGATAACGAAAAAGAGATAGGATGTTAGTGCCGACGTACAGCCTGCCCCTCTCGAACAGCAAAAAGGGGTTCGCAGGGCCCGACGACCACCCAGCTAACGGATCAGCATCACGGCCACAGACCCTCACTCAGTGAGACATTGCGGAGGGGTTTGGAATTTATCCCAGAACGCTGGCCCAAACTCTGGTGATACATGATCAGGAATTTTACACCACTACCTTTTTGCCGACAAAATTCTGGCTGTGAAAATTACTTCCACCATCAATATTTGATTGAGTTACCTCAAAGTTGAGCGCCACCACGAAAGCATGTGTTAGTGATCTCTACTGAGCAGTCATCTTTCGTTGTAACTTACCTAGAAGAGTTGCTTTTTAACTGTAATTTGAAGCGGCTTATATACCGAGTACTACATATTGTTTGTCTCCGCTGCGCAAATCAAACAGGTGACAAACACAGTAGTTAATTCATAGTGGAAATTTTGCCGCCATGACACTGTTGTAGTTTCAAAGGATCATTAGAACAGCACCGACCCATCTCTCCCAAGCTGCTTCACCCAGTCTTATTGAGGTAGGTCATTAGCGATTTCCTGAAGTCTCCTAAGGTGAATGCCATATTCTGTGAAAAGGATCTCGCCGATTTCCTATCCCAGATTGTGTTTCTAATGATCTCGACATCGACGGGACGTTACACCTTAGGTTTGCTTTCTGCGTTTATTTCTCCAAAATTCACCTCCTACCTATCACTGTGTTTATTCATTCTGGTACTGCTGACAGTTTGCTTTGCCCAGAACCCAAAATGACGACATATTGCTGTAACCCATTTCGTCTAACTTGCTCTAATTGGATGTCTATTTTACTTCCCCACATTATCAAGTGATAATTCCATACAACCACCTCCTCCAGAGTATCTGCATCCATTTCCTCGCTCTAATTATCGCTGAATTACCTGCCGTTTACTGTCACTTCCAAATCGATGTTCCTATTGTGGCTTCACAAGTGTGGCGTCACTTATGATTTGATTTCAGACAAACAGGTAAAAACTATAATGGTGTGAGTAGAGAATCATTGATACACCTATTTTCATTTAACCTGAAGAGTTTCGCAGAAAGGCATATGTTGTCTCAGTGAGATGTATTTCTTCTTCTTCGTTACCAGTTGTTGACAAGTGATTTCATATCACTATCAATTTATTCGGCCATGTATTAGATTACCATGTAGTTGAAACTCAACTGCGAATGCAGCTTCAAAAATTAGCTAGACGAATAACATGGTCTATTGTATATTTATAGAGTTTCACGCTATTAAAAGAGATTATAAACTGTATGTTTTAGTTTTTCTTAGCTTTGGAAAATAAAGAATAATATTTATGATCCATCTACAAATAAAACTCACTTCCGATACGTGTACCTAATTGGGAATTTAATTTCGTTCTGCTATCACATCCAATCTAGTAAATGAAATCTGAGGTAGTATAACTGATGTCGTATGGGCACAGGTTACAAATGAGAAGAATGTTCATCATAAAAATTTGACGAGCACGTAGTTTTGTACGCAGTGGGACTGCCAAAGGAGTTGGTTTATTTTTATTTGCTTATAATCATTTATTAATGTAAAGATATTTTCCAACAACATAATTTTACCAGCAACTAATAGTTATCAGCAAGATACTTGACAGAAGTACAGCAGTTTTTCTTCATATTTCGTGAGTACGATTTGATGGCTTTAGGACAGTACAAAGATTGTTTGTTCATTGAAAATAACATCAGTAGAATGTCGGCAAGAAATCTAGCGCTACTGTTAGCGCTGTCCTTGTAACAGGAGTGCATACTGCTGTTTCCACTGTTAAGCTCAGCTATTCGTAAAATGAAATGTTCTTGTCGCTAATTTTGATTTCTTTATTGGTAGTAGTTAGGCTGTGACAGCTTTTTTATGTACAAGAAACAGGAATGGACGACTTTATCAAAGCCTCATACTGTTTTACTAGTACCTGTTGGCGTTCTTCTCGGGTTATACGGCTGACGGTTCTTTGACTGTTCTTCTGTCGTTTCGGCAGGACAAGTGGCTATGCTCTGTCAAAGGTTCTCCATCAAGTTGCTCGCCACCGGTAGTGGATAATGTAACCTTGAGAACTGGATAGCGTTTATGGGCTGTGTCAGTGCAGTCTTTCTCTGCGAAACCATACTGACCATTTTGTATTTCTACCGTTACGTCTTAAACCAGGAAAAAGATTTATCATTGTCGTCTACCTGTGAAGTCCACATTTACAACTAGACAAAACATTTTAAGTGTTAGCCTTAGACATTTGATGTCCTTTATTTGTTCAAGCACCATCATGCTTTTAGGTGGCAAACTGATTTCTAATCCTAATGAGTGATGAAAGTAGAGATTAACAACGTTATGGGGTGTATTTTTTACAGCACTTGGCTGTAGTGAAGAAGGTTACTTCTTTAATGTTCTCTTCTTTGTCACTGTGTATTTGTGTTAAGATAACAAAATAGTCGTTCGAAATTTTATAAAAGTCAAGAAGAAACTGTAAAGTGTTATTCTGATCAAACAGGTTGACGTATAATCGTTTCAGAACGTAGATGTAACCCAGTTGCAGACAGACTAACGGCCTTGTTTTCAGACCGATCTGTGAACAGTGTACGCTAACACAGGCGCCGCCTCCGCCGTGTTTCAGGCCGGCGGGGGCGGCGGTCCATCACTCGGCCAGCTTCAGCTTCAGCCACAGCCAGGGCCACGGCCACGGCCACGGCCAGCAACAGTTCCCGCAGCTGCCGCCAGAGTTCGTACGCCGTCGCGGCTCGTCTTCCAACCCAGCGTTGAAATCTCCGGAGCTATTGCGGCGACTGATGCGACGCCTATCGACTGCCAGGCGAAACGCCACGACATTTCTACGAAGGGCAGCGGCCTCGTCTCATTGACAACTGCTGTGCTAGGAAAAATGTCTCCATGCTCAAGCTTTTTTTTTTTTTTAATTTAATTCCTGCTACGTAGTAGTTACCATCTCAAGTTACCGAAGAAAACCTCAAGTTGACCAAAGCTGTAAATGTAAGCAAAGCACCCGCACGCAGGTGTTGCAACTCACTGCCATAACTCCAACGTTGTGTTCAGCCTCTCACCATTTAAGCATAAATAAATAGCATTGCTCAAATTTTAATACATGATTTGCAACATAACCCTACCGTCTAATTTTTACGCTTATATTTATATTTATAGCGTGTTTTTAAAGCGAGACAATTCCGTCATTCGTAATACAAGATGTGCTCCCATCAGATTCTCAGTTAGTGCACGTTTTCTTATCGCGTTTGTTGTTCAGAATTAGTCGAACGTAAACTAAAACAGACATTTAGAGACAGAATGTTTTTAACACGTTGTTGTAGTCAGGGTATGTATGTAGTGTATACATTCGTGACTCTTTAAACTCTTCCCCTTCTCCAACAGGATATATGAACAGATATCGACAATATTTCTAGTCTAGTACAACCGGCAACGTTGCTCAGGAGTCTGTGGTATCAGACGCAGTGCTGGACCAATTCCTTAACGACCAATTTCTGTATGAAATTTTCCCCCCGTGTGTCGCCTATCAAAGAAACAAACAAAAACAACTGTAACACTGTCTCTCTGTTATGTCTCTAACACAGTTAATAAATGTAATTAATTATCCATTGATTCGTTCTGAATAATTGCATTTTTTGTAGTACCCTGTCATACTTTCGCTGCATACAATTTTAAGTTAGCAGTGCACCTTTTTAGACTACATGTTGAAAAAAATGTTACTGAGTACCTTATAAGTCGTTTTGAATTTTAATGGTCGAAGAGTAACGTCTTGTTGCTTAGTTTCCCCAAAATAATTCAGAAATGATTCTTTGGTTTTCGTTATCGACCCTTGTGCAGCTGAAATATGTGATCTATATTTGCGGAAGACGTTTCTCGCTTTTATTTATCAAAGCATCATCGAAGCCTCTTATAACAATACACAATGTCGAAGGCTTTCTCCACTTGGAAAAATAGTCTAAAGGCGTTTGTAAGTGTAACGTACGTGGAGCAAGTGGTAGCCTTTGATAAGACACTATCCTTTCTTTTTGGAGAAGCGTGGTTCAAATTCCCGTCCTGTTACCAACACTTCTGTTTCCGAGGACTCCGTAGGCACGATTTCTAGAATGGTTCCTGCCTGCTTCGCTCTTAACGACATCGAAGGCATTCGTTTAAGCCTATTATCCCAGTGCCTAAAGTAGATGTTTCTTATACTGATCACTGTTTATTGTCTTCTATTATTCAGTATACGCTGGATGATATAATCTGTTAAACTTAAACACAGTTATTTCCAGATTCTTTATACAACGTATCACAAACAGTTATGGTCAAAAGTATGCAGACGGCAGAAGATCATGTTTTGGGTTAAGGAAATAATGGACGGAATGAATATTTCAGGTGTTACGAGGTCTCTGATTATCTACACATGGGAGACTCGGTTGTGTATGTTTCATTCCCACGTCGACTTTGACACTATGCCCACTGTAAAGCTGCCACTGTTTACGGTTCATGGCTTGTCTAAGATGGAAATTTATGGACTTGCATTTATAGACTTGCATGCATCTGCAGCTGGTAGCTGTAGCGTCCGAATAGTCAGACAAATATGCAATATTTGCTTTTAACATTTATCTGCATTGATAATCTATTACTTATCTAATTAAATGAACTGTATATTACTCTACATTTTTGTAACAGTTTGTACAGAAATAAATAAATCTGTATTGCTGTTTCATAAAATACCTAGTATACACTTAAGCCAACAAATAAAAAATTGAAAATAACTTTGGCTTGAGAAATTGTAAGAATCTGACACAAGAGCATTTGATCAGGAAGGGAAAAAAAAGGAAGAACACAGGATAGAATGTGTAAGCTCCCACCACCAGCGTCATTCCAGACGCAAGGGTATCAATAGTACACATCGGGTCGTTCGCCTCTGGGTGGCATACTGATTTCCGATACTAATGACTGGCTGTAGGAAAGCATTTCCAGATTAACGTGCGGTCGGTACCTTAAGCCTGTTGTCTATGCTATTCTAATCTAACTTCTATTGTATTCTAACATAACCTGCAGTAAACCCCTGTATTCTTCTGTGTGTATGGCTAGTGTATTTCATTTCTACTTGTACCCGGTTTAACAAGCCCATATAGGGGTAGCCCCCCCCCCCCCCAGATATAACAGAAAACTTTCGTTACATGAAATAGTTATTTAAAGAAATGATTTACGAATTTCATCAGTGATGTGTGAGAGGTCTTGGAATAATGAATGTACTGATATGTTGTCTCATGTGTCTTGTAGCGAAACGTTTTGCGGATAGGCGCACAGCTCTTTCACCTGATGTTTACGCGCCAGATCTGGTGATACTGCGTTTTGCTGGCAATCTTGATTTTCATATGTAGTATATTTACCACGACATTTGCGAAAAATTCCCCTGCACACAATAACATATTACTGCACTCCTCTTTCGAAAGGCTCTTTAAAGCTTTTGAAAGTTACAGAAATGCACAGTTCCATTTAACAACCACGATTACTTCATTATTTTGCCGAAGTTATTAACTGGTTCTTCACAAATGGACTAGCTTTAAATTTTGAAGAAGTGCAGGACATCCAGTTTTCGACTGTCAAATCTACTTGCGGATATAAGTTGCAAAAAAAAAAAATAATAATAATAAACTTGTTAAAAAATTCTTCGGATGTATGTTAATGACAAAATGAAAAAAAAGAAAAGTTTTGTAAACTAACTCTGCTACTTTTGTCATAAGAATAATTGTTAACTTTCAGGACGTAGAAATAAGTTAGTCAAAATATTGTGAAGGTATTTTGTACATTTTAATTCACTGATGTCCTACGGATAGAAGTCTAGTGTAACTCCTCACTTAGTGCACTTTTGCCTGAATTATTTTTTCTCTTTTATTTTGGGCAAAGATTTAAAATGTACTTAAAATAATTTGTTTGAGATATCCTTACTATAATTTTTGACTGTAGAACAATGGTTTCGGTAAAAACATTGTTCCCAAATGCCTAAATGGGAATACCAGGAATGAGAGGGATTGCACAAGTCAAAATGAAAAAAAAGAAACATTTTTTCAGTAGCATTCATTTATTTAGTAAAACAAAAGCTTTAATACAAATATTTATTACACGTATCCATCCAATAGTTGAAAAAATACTCCTGAAGAATTAATTTACATTTTTCGCATACCTTCTGTTTTTATCCCCATCCTCCAAGTTTGCGTGCATTTCAAATCCCGAGAGCAATGTTGTCAAAGCTAACTGTGGCGATATTGCTCTTTAGTAATTATTTCGGTGTTTCCGCTCTTCCTCCAGGCGTTAGTAGTCCATTGTACTTTTGAAAATATATTTGTACTATGTTCCTTCTAAATGAGAGTCTGTGAAAATTCTTATTATTTTTATATTTCCTGTAAAGTTCCCATGCATTTTGCATTAACACAACAAAACACAAAATAAATATTTGCCACCACCATTTTTTGATCATACAAATGTACGAAAATACGAAATATTTTCGTCCATCAGATCTACGCCACCCATAAAACGATTCTACGCTTGAACTACGTTAGGCTGTTGAACTACTACTCTTCTTTTCCGCCTGGGTCGAACTGCAGGCTTCTCTGATGCTGTGAACCATCAGTGATCCAGATTGTTTTTCTCTTCTGTAGTCAAAGCTACTGCGAGGGAACTTTGCTATTTTGTTTGGATCATCCGTAGGGCACTTCTGTATTCTATTGCTCATTATTGTGCTCGTGAATTTCATTCAATTTTCTTTCAGTTTTCTGGCCAAATAAATTGAGGAAAAAAAGAAGTCTGACCAGATTTTGTATGGAGCTGGTGGCAAGTCTTTTACTAGTTCCAGAACAATATGCTCACCTAAGCTGATGTTTTTCAGCGGGTCAATATCTTTTCGGCTAAAAGGAAAAAATTGTACTAGGTATCCAAGTGACCCGCAGAGACACCACGTCTTGAAGCCAAATCTTATGGACTTACACGCCTTTGCTCGATGCCTGGCATAATATGATACCACACTCTCGTCAATTGATAAGCGATCATTCAGAAGCCTTATCAGGGTTGATAATTTACCAAATCGATCGCCTGATGGTATTTCGGAGCTATTAGCACAGTGAACGAACTGTTTTATTGTTTCAAATCTCTTGGGGTCCATTGCTGGACTGTGTCGACTTCCCACAGCATTCTACAGCCTTTGAGTTTGTCACATGAAATTGCTAAACTATGGTCACCTTCCTGGTAAGCATATAGGGTAAAGATTTCTCGAAGGTAATTCAATATCCCATGGTCAAGAAAGACTTCAAAGCACTCAACAAGAATAGAGGAGATATCGTTCCTTCCAGTGGAGTAAACTGATTGAAACTGAGAGTAATGTCAGCTTTCTCCCAATCATAAGCAGAGTGATCGCCTGAGCTTCGTTTAGTATTACGTTCATATTTATTAGAATGACCTTCTGGAACAGGTGGAGCAGTTCTGTCCGGTCTGACGACATTTGCTTCACTTACTGCTGAAAGTTGTCGACCAGACAAGTTGTCAATAGTACCGCATATTTCTTCATTTCCATTGACTTCTTCAGTCTCCCACCCATCGTCTGAGGATCAATGTATACATTTTCCTCTGAAAAGTCTTCATATTGCTCGAAAATGGCTTATATTTCAGCAGCAGTGAGAAATATAATTTTGCATGCAACACTTCGTTAGTAAGATTAACGAAAACAGATAAAACTTATGTTTCTGTAGAACACTTACTTCTTGGCAGATATGTTGTAAACTAAAATGAGTGACAACTTTGTAAACATACAATAACCATCAGACAGCTAACATGTTCGATCCAGAGCACTAAGAATGAACGTAGACTCCAAGCATTGTAAAAAGAAATTCACAATTTAATAACCATTACATGTCTCGAAATAAACAAAAACTTAAAGAATATTGTTCCCATTTGGGAACATCGAGCAAAAATGGGTTTGGGAAATAGTTTTTATTGCACAAAAGAAAATAATTAGGATTATATGTAGATTTCATATACATACATCTTGAGGGCATTTTTTAAACAATTACATCCTCGCAGTACATTTACTCACTTACGAAAAGTGTCAACAACCCATTGCAGTATGAGAGTAATAGGGAAATTCACCAATGAAGTCCTAGAAGGAAAAATGATTTGCATTTCCCCTTGTGACACAAACTTTGGCACAGGAAAGAGTGCAATACTCAGCTATAAAATTATTTAACAATTTTCCGAATGACAGCAGTAGATGGAAGCTTTTCCCCCTAACCACTCCTTCTATACGGTAGGAAAATTTTTGAACAGAAATCGTTAGTCAGCAAATCGTTAGTCAGTTAAAAAATGTAAATGGCCAGTATACAGAGAAAGTGTTTTGTTCAGCTGAAACATTCCAATTCACAACTTTTATCGCGAATGTGATCAGGGAACGTGGAACTAATTGTCTCAACAGGTAGAAAAGTTATGAGTATTGCGTGCACAACGAAACATTCGCCCATCTGCATCTAAAAAACAATTTTCAGCGCTTCCTGATGTGCAAAAGCTTAACACTGCGATACTTGAGATGTGCAGCTGATCATCGAACGTTTCCTCTGATCTGAAGTAGCACACAGTAGCTATGCACTTGCTTCGGAATATTCCTAGCCACACTTCTCCGTCATAAATTTGAACGATGGTGCAAGCTCTTTGACGTGCAGTCTGTCGGGAACGTAATGACGGCTATTTGTCAAGCAGGCGTGTGAAGGCGCGGAAGGACCGCTGCGTGGCGGCCGCATTGTTTACGCTGGCCGGCGTGACGTCACGGCGCGGACTTACCCAGCGCTGTCCCTTAACAACTTCCCGCGAGGCGCATCACCCGGCTCCTCCGCTGCTTACGTAACTCAAATGCCAAGGCCGGCGCGGGCTGAAAATAATGTATCGGATCGGAGCTAATAAGTGGCTGCGTCAGGCGCGCGAAAATCGCATTCTGTCTGCCGGCAGCCACGTGTGGGTCCCCGCTGGGTTTCCCAGCAACCCCTCACATTTAACTCCAACCTCTCCAGCACGGTGCCAGCTCCCTCCTACAACAGTAGCTACCTAACTGATGTAGCGTAATTGCCTTGTCGTGACTGATTTGTGTCTCAAGGAAGCGAATAGGGAAGGCTGTAAAAGTACTTATGACTTTCCTTTTTCTAAAGACAGACGAGTAGATTTCTTTCTGCATACTGTCATTTATGCTGTTCATTCAGTGGGGATGGATATACATCCGTATCGACGGCATGTTTCTTCCACCGTCTCTGTAGTAATTACCATCCTACATTGTGCAGGTTTATAATAGAAACTTGTTTCCTCTTTAACACGAAAAACAGGTAGCCGACAGACAGGAACGACACCGCATCTCCTGTGAGTGTGTTGCTACCGCTCCAGAACTAGTTTTGTTTGGAATTTGCATTACATATAATTACAAGGAATTAAATAGGTCAAGTGAAATTCGTGTCTGGCAATGAACCGAGCATTGTGCCGTGTTAGACTCAGAGGGGAATCAGGTAGAATGTTCATAGTATAGAACATTTACACACAAAATTTTAGAGGTGATATTGTCCAAGAGAGAATGCATAGGGATGTGGATCAAACATGCTTGGACCTCAAGTACGTCAAGAATATACTAAAATTGTGTACAGGAGGGGCAGGAATCAAATCCTCGTTTTAGGTTTTATGTGTTTGTCTAAATCATTTCAGAGTGAGTACAGGGAAGATGCACCCCTATTCAGCCTCGTCCATCCGAGCTTGTGGTATTCGCATAGATGTCGCCGAGTAACCTTTCTTAGTTTCTTTTTAATGTAAAGAATAAGCTTGTAGCCGGCCGGTGTTGCCGAGCGGTTCAAAGCGCTTCAGTCCGGGACCGCGCTGCTGCTACGGTCGCAGGTTCGAATCCTGCCTCGGGCATGGATCTGTGTGATGTCCTTAGGTTAGTTAGGTTTAAGTAGTTCTTAAGTTCTAGGGGAATGATGACCTCAGATGTTAAGTCTCATAGTGCTCAGAGCAATTTGAACCAATAAGCTTGTATCTTTCCATCCACACACATCACTTTGTGGGGCTTCAGCGATAGACCTTTTCATAAATTGCTTGTTGTCTAAATTCGGCTATTCAGTTATTAAGACTCAATGACGTCCCGTTTCCTAATAACAAGTTACTTTGTCACAAAGGTGTGAAAATTATTGAACTAATTATTATCTTTAAATTCCTGTTCCTTGATCGCTAATGATCATTGTGATCTACTTTATGGATACTGATTGTACTTACTGATGTTCTGAGGTACTGTCAATCTTTCTTCAGCTGAGTGTATCACATGTGTATGATCTGACGAGATACAATTTTCCCGCATCGAGCAAATGACTGCTGATTAGCTGTGTAGTTATGAATTGTATTTTTATATTGGATGGCTGTCGAAATGCAACGAAGAGAAGGGGTGAAACCTCATCCCGACGTGTACCATACTGTTCTCAAATAGTTCACTGTTAAGACGGCCGATCACTGTCACCAGCGTCACATGTTCTCGCTTCATGAGAGTTTACCCACGACATTGATTAAGAAAATTATGATCAGGAACTGCCCTGAGAATTTCTTACCACCACACTCTCCCGGTATCTAAAGTAAAGTGCGTGCTTATCGACGCGCTGTCCTTGTTCATCGTCCATCCTTCTTTTGCACACGCTGCATTACCTAAACCTCAATTACCTCTGGGTAGAATGAGACTGCATGGCGAATTAGGAGCTTTCAATAAATAGTAGTATTTTGGAACCAGATCATGTACTACTACCTCCATAGAAAAACACTGATGAAAATATATAACAGACATTTGTACAGAATCGAAGAAGTGAGTCAGTGTCCTGAAATGCTATCTGTTTTTTTGGAATTGGTGGAGAACAATGTATTAGAGTCTAAAGAGTTGTGAGTAAGTAATCAACAAATACTGGTGTTATTAAAGGTTTCAGGGGTGGGAGGTGGGGGCTGAGTTGGTAACAGCACTGCGCCCAAAAGCCAAGGCTCTGTGTTCGTGTTTCATTCAGGATTTACTATTTCATGATGCTTCACAACAGTGCTGCAGAGATTATTTCTAATTTTTTAAAATTAGTAAGCAACAATGCGTGAACAAATTAATTATTATTCTTTTGTGTGGTGAAAGTCTTCCTAGTTGACATCCGTGTTTGTAGTTTGCATGTCAGGTTCTTAAGTATAGACGTGATGAGTAGTTTCGTAGGTAGTGGCGAGATAGAACTGCTCGAAATTAGGTTTTTCCCCACTGGATGGACGGATCACCACAGACAGACTCTTATACCTTCACTCCATGAGTCATGAGTCACTATGGAGAGATTTGGGGTCTGACCGGGGTCTAATGGTCACGAACTCTCCCTTTTAAGGTCAAATACTGCTGGTGTAACTTTTTTCAGCAATAGGATTTAGATTCAACTATCTTGGAAATAACAGTAACTGCACAATAGTGCGTTAGCGACCTCAGCTACGCAATCGAGTCTTCTATTAGACTTAACTGAAAATCCCAAGTTAAAGACAATCTTAACGTGAGCTACTCAACTGAAGCAAATACATATTACAAGTTCTTTACTTTGACTGGTCCACGTACACTCTTTGACATAAAACTCGACCGGCGGCCGGCCGCTTCAGAGGCTAAGTCCGCGCCGATCGCGACATGGGACAAAAAAACTGGCCAACTCGCTAATTCTCTAAGTCCGGTTATCTGCACAATCTGGCAACACTGTAGACTGCGGCACTTCCTGGAGGAAAACTTGTCCCAAGATAGAGAGACTCTAGGCTGATTACGCCTGTGGTCTAGCGGTAGCGTGCGTTGTTTCTGTTCATAATGTCAGTGGATCGAGAGCAGCTGGCATAAAATATTTTTATACCCTCTTCAGTCTGAATGCTGAAGACGTGAATGTAATGGTAGCGCAGATTCAATCTATTTCGCTTTGTGACACACCGATATCAAAATTTTATCTAGTAACGATTTTGCGGCAGATTTCCTGCAGACTGTCCTCCTCTGGACGCCGTATGCGACAAAGCTCCGGGATCCATTTGCTGGCTACTGGCAGCGGCCGTGGCGACAGCAGCGGCGCTGCACTCCCCCGTTCTTTATCGAAAGCGCCTGCTACCGCTCATCGCTTTTGATGATTTAAAACGCTTTATTATTAAATGTTGCTCCACAGAAAATTTCTACAATTTCCATTCACGCTCAAAAGCAACGGAGACAGACGCCCTGATTAGTAGGCGGGTAATCGGCAAGAGCTGAGTATGGCCCGAAATTAATTTTATAGACTGGGACGAAATTAAACCACCTCACTACATTCGATGAATTTATAAATGCTTCATACCTCGTTTCTTTTCCTTTCAAACTTAATTATTTGTGCAACTTTTGGTCAATGTTTGGATGTTTTCGTCAAGCCAGAGTGAGCGTCTGTGGTGTAAAGTGTATTACAGTTCTTGTTTCATTCCTTATGGTAAGTCTATGCGATAAACTGTGTGAATACCTTGCAATGCATGTTCTATAGCAGTGCAGGCACACTGCACATTTGGAGTTCCATGTATGGGTTCATGAAGTATTTATTGTTGATCGGAAGTGATAGTTAAGGTCATCACATTTAAACCAGAAAAAATTGTCGGTTTGAAGGTTTCAGATAACGGAAAGGAATTGCTAACGCCGGTGTTAGAAAACGTCTACATTTAAATGCTATTGCAAAAATTTAGAAGATGGGTACTATATTAATGAACATGTGCACTTCATAAACAACCTTCTGACATGTTAGACCTATATGACGAACAAAGCTCAAATTTATATCGTTGACAGTCGGTTTGAATCTTTTCAGGACCTATTTTACAGTGAAGCACCTTGGAATTTGCAAAGCAGAAATCCATGATATTAACTTAATTTACTAAGTCGAAATCGGACGAAGGTTGATGTTTAAAGGCATTCTTCAGATTTCGCATAAGAAATTTTTACTAGCAGTTTGCAACTCCATTAATTAAAATGGAAAATAAAAGGTTGTAGTCAGCGGCTTCTACCGTGATTCGAACTTATAGTACAAGCACTGCAACGCACAAGAGAACCTCTGAGCTAACGACACACTGGCGGCCAGAGGCGGACTATATAGTCACTGCGATGTTGCCTGAGCCTCAAAACGCAACCTTAAACACAGAAACAGAGGAGGTGTAGATTACTGTTTTAACGTCCCGTCGACAACGATGTCATTAGAGACGGAGCACAAGCTCGGATTAGGAGAGGATGGGGAAGGAAATCGGCCGTGCCCTTCCTAAGGAACCATCCCGGCATTTGCCTGAAGCGATTTAGGGAAATCATTGAAAACCTAAATCAGGATGGCCGGGCGCGGGATTGCACCGTCGTCCTCCCGAATGCACACACAAACAGGTGTTACTTATGTGAAGAACGCCGTTCTTGGAGTCCAGAAATTAAATATACTTTCTAATTGTGTCATCTTGCAGTGGATTATATCGTACGAGTCTTCGATGTGGAAAACGAATGTCAAGTGAATTTAGCGATGTAACGCCGACCTACACCCGGAAGTAAATGCACTATCAGAGTGTTGACAAATACTTGCTACGACGCTGCCATTTCTCGGCTCTCTGACGAGGCAGCTCTTCAGCGAAATGCTTGCCGTGATTCTCCGATACGGTTCTTCAGAGTGGAGACGCGCGCGCACGTTTGGTTTTATGCGGCGTTCTCCCCTGATGGTTTCTGACGTCGCCTTGTGGGCTATGTATACATATGAGACATTCAATTATCATTAATCCAGAATGATACAAGTTTCAGCTTCCGGCGTGGAAGAAGGCTGTTGACGCCGACATTATATCATTTCAATGTAGGGAAAGCAAAACGGATCATTCAATGTTTCTCATTCAACATAAAGCATGTGAGATAAATTTCCGTAACCTTCATAATCATCTAAAAATACAAACGAAGTAAAAATACACCGGAAGCTTATTCGAATTGAATGTAATGTAAGATACCAAACGCTTTGCACCTCGATGTCGAATTTGTCCACTTGCAATCGTTTGCAGCATGCACATAGAATGTCATGATTACCACGAGAATGAAGAAATTTGTTGGTAAGGATGGAAGCAAGAAGAGACGCAGTCAACAAATATTCTATTCCCCATGGCATTCATTTCATTTGACACGTAAGAAGAGGTAAAGCGGGAATTTACTTTCGTTAACACGAAAGATATGCCGCACATATTGATAACGAGGAAGTCTGCGTCTTCATACGTTTCCTCCTTGAAATCTGTATGCTCTATTATATACTAAGTAGCCCGATCATTGTTTCAGTAATGTTACCCTCTTGTTTGACCCCGTAACGATGAACAGATTCCAAATGCATGTCTCTGCGTGAGAGTAGCTGTTCGAACCCTTCCTGGGTTGTTTTTTGTGTTTCATTCCTTGGAATTCCTGAAGCAGACCACTGTGCCTTCCCCCCTCGTGGGTTAGGTCTCAAAACTAAACCGCTTTGTATCCAATGGCATAATTTATTCATACTGCATCAGCATAAGACTCTTGCGAGTGAGAGAATGACAATAACAATCGTAACAAGAACAAGCAAATAATGAATGATGTTTATTCCAACGCAGAACGAGAATGGCTTTAAATATAAAAATCTATATCTATATCCATATCTATTGATCTTTGAGTTGGCACAATTCAAATATATTCTTAGCATTTAGTTACTGAATTTAGTTCTGGATGTTTGCAGAGAAAAGGAAAAGTCGGTACTTCTCGCTAGTGTAATATAATGTGAACCAGCAACTACCGTTTCCTTAGAACACGACTCAAGCAGGTCCTCAAGTAGGCACTGCTGCATTCTGTTCCCTGACATTGCTCTGATGACGGTTAATGCAGATAGTTCCGATTATGAAATACAAAACGTATTGCAGGTTAGTTCCTAGGATAGTAACATTAAATTTGCGTTGTAGACGGCACATGAACGTGACGACTATCCATATTACTCATCAATATAAAAAGACAATATGTTGGGAATTTAGCAGGATTAAAAAATGGCTCTGAGCACTATGGGACTCAACTGCTGAGGTCATTAGTCCCCTAGAACTTAGAACTAGTTAAACCTAACTAACCTAAGGACATCACAAACATCCATGCTCGAGGCAGGATTCGAACCTGCGACCGTAGCAGTCTTGCGGTTCCCGACTGCAGCGCCTCTAACCGCACGGCCACTTCGGCCAGCTTATCAGGATTACTCAAAATGAATTCTGAAATTAGGTGACTGACCGCACAGGTGCTAAACGTCGTCAAGAGTATACGATGTCCTAATCGCATTAGGAATATGAAGATAGTCTTCGACAGCTCGCAACTTTCACATTGCTATCTCCACCCTACTCCAGACAGCTCTCGGTGGAGTTGCACTACGTTGCCGATGTTATGGAAGGCCTTCAAACCGACAACAGACCACATATTGAAAAATACAAGCGAATTCTCTTGCAGCGTAAGCTTATTGTAACTAATCTAAAAATTATTGGAGAGGAACATTGTCCTATTCAAAAAAAGTAAAATGTTACACACTGTTGACGTCAAACGGACATTATCTATGTCCTGTCTTGTGTCCTACTCATCTATAATATCAAGTGTACTATGAAAATGATTATATATAATGGATTATAAGGTAATGCATTGATACCAGATGGTGGGGGCCGGCCGATGTGGCCGTGCGGTTCTAGGCGCTTCAGTCTGGAACCGCGTGACCGCTACGGTCGCAGGTTCGAATCCTGCCTCGGGCATGGATGTGTGTGATGTCCTTAGGTTAGTTAGGTTTAAGTAGTTCTAAGTTCTAGGGGACTGATGACCTTAGAAGTTAAGTCCCATAGTGCTCAGAGCCATTTGAACCATTTGAACTACTTAACACAAAATGACATTAAAAATTTAAGTTATTCACGAGCAGCTAGTTGATAATATGTATGAACATTAAATGACACGACGAACCGTCTTGTTCTGCATATGGATTCAAACCCAGCTCATGCAGACTAAGCAAAGATTTCGTGACTGACGGAAACTAACAGTCATTTCTGATTAGGCATCAGAGAGTGATATACCTCGATTATAGACAGCATCAGTTAGCAAATATCAACTTTAAATTGCATAACGCAAACATTTTTAACATACGCGAATTCCTACCCAGCATCTATTGTCCCTGTTAACGAACTACGAGAGATGTTAAATATTGCTTCTTCACAAGTAACTTACTTGAAATGCCGTGAGGTAAAGCTGTGTGTTAGACACGGATTCGAACCCGGAACCTAATCGGATTGCTATCGAAGCACAGTCAAATGTGACATATCGGAATTTCGCGGCAGTAACTAGATGTTTTAACTGAAATGACGAGAAGAAACATTAATTTTTTCCTTCCCAGGACTCCAACCTGGCACCTACCGCTGTTATATTCTAGAGAAAACTAACGTTAAATATGGGTTTGTTGCACCAGCAGTGACATGTGAGCATGTTTGAACTGAAATAATATGACAAAGAGTTCAGCGCTCACTGGGAATAGAGCCCCACACATATCGTTGTTGACTACACACAAAGAGACGTCAGCTACCGAATTTTTCTCCACCAGCTGCTCAGAATAGCATCTTGAACTTACAGTCATCTCGCAAATAGTTCTGTGTCTCACTGGGAGTTAAAAACGTCAGATATCGTTAGTGTTGACAGCGAATGAAAATACATTAAAAATCAAAATTATTATCCACCAGCAGATAGGTGTTCTCATGCTAGAGCTTGATAATACATAATTAAATCTTTAGTGCCGGGCCAGGATTCGATCCCATTCACGCATAATATGTGAAGGTATTGAGGAATCTGCAGTTCTGAACAAACAACAAATTGTAGCCGAGCTGTATTGCCACGAAGGGATCAAATTCCGCGTTAAGGGCGGTCTGAGTTGCATTCCCAGTTCAGAACCAATTTCATCGACATACAGAAGCTCAAATAAAAGATGGAATAAGTGTCCTGTGACCATACATAGCGTTTGTGTCGTCACTTGAAATAAATAACTAGTATAAGAAAGGTTACTGGTGATTGAGTTTCTACATGTCGCCACTCCAAACTTTATTGTGGTTCAACCTATCGTCTACTTGGTAAATAAGGAATATCATCTTTAATGTGAATTTTCAGACCACGCAGCCATTATATCTCCTTCACTTGGTGTAGCCAGGAGAGAATGGACTCTGTCTCTCCCTATCTAAAATCATTGACAGAAGTAGGAATCGAACCCAGACCATAGGTATAACAACCTACCATCCGTCCAACAGACCACCAAATCCTCTTCTCTGCGAGTCATTTTTCTATCGTAACGCAGTTGCGCCACACTGGATGAGAATTCTGACACACAGGCTCCCTGTAGTAATTTGCAGCATGTTCAGTAAATTCATTTACTTGGTTGACCGAATCACCATGAACTAGCTGCCTCGGCTACCCAGTGCATACATACTACTATTTCGTAATCACAGAAATAAAATCACGTTAATGCCACCTACACACAACTGCCAACATTGTAGGATGCAGAAGTTTAAATAGGAAGTGTCCCTTTCCACTTGAGCTATTCTATTGCGCTATCTGTTACTAGAAAACGTCGTTCAGTCCAAAAGAAAAGCTGTAACTGTTTGTCTCTCAGAAGTCAAGACCTGGCCATATGCACAATCTCACAGTGCTGTGGAATCCAAAAGTTCTGGAGGAATAGTTGCCGAGCTCTGGAGCTGTTGTAGCTACGTGTCAGCTTGTAGCATAGATAAGATGTCGCGAGTTCGAATACACTCAGTGCTACATTTTTTAAAACGCAATTCTGCTCTCTGCTGAAGTTATCAATCTAATGGAACTTTGAACATAATTCCCTTCACTTCTCAACCCAAAGTAGTCGCATGTGGAAAAAGGACTAACTACTGGGACATTTTGTTCTATTCGGGTTTAATAGACAGCAGGCAGCAGATGCATCTCGAAGATGTGCAGGGAGAGCGCATCGTGCCATAATATGTCAGAAAAGTATTTTCTACATTAGCCGTCGTGTGGTAGTGATATTTTATTCTTCTTCAAACTTTGACTGACAGCTTTAACTCAGAACAAATTTTCTACATGCTTGTAATCAATAAACTGCATGTGCATTGTCAGACTGTCATAGGTAACATCAGAGAATTCGCATATATCGTTGATGATTAATTTCTCTCTCATGTTTACTATTGTTTTAACAACACTAAAGGAAACCTTACGAAAATTGTGCACTGTATTATAAGAAATGAAATAAAACCAACCATGATAACCTTACGACGAAAGTATCTGTACACAAGCATGCCTCTATCGACACGAATTAGTAAAATACTACTCACTTAGATTGTGATTGGGTCTGTGTTTAATTGGTATGCTGTGTCATACTCAAGAGGTATGCAAATGTGGCATTTCATAAATATAGTTACGTATTCCTAGAAACCCAAAATTCGCTTGTCAGCAGCGGAAAGAGGCGTTACCTGTTGTGCAGCACTGTAAGTTTTTCAACATTGCACTATGAGCTGAAAGCATTTTCTTGCGATTTCCTTATTGATGTTTGATCTGACTGCTTGTAGCTCTTTCACAGAAGGGATAAAAACGTTTCTGTCAGTGAGACTGGTACTGCGAACCGTAACAGACGCTGTTTCACAGGTCAGCACGTTACCACAGAGCTGGCGAGGATGTATGGGTCTCAGCTTCCTATTACGACGGCAATAGTAACTAGAACTCGTAAACCGCTATTTAAAAGACGAGATTAGTTGAGATTTCCACCTGCAACGACTTTCCTGGGCTGAAAACCGTAAATTTTCAATCTTTTGTTACCCTTCAAGCTATAACAACTCAGATTATTCAATGGAAATGACAGGTAAAATCAAGTGAACTTTGAGGCTTAATTCCGTGCACACCAGGAAGTAACTCGTCGATCACAGAGTTGCCAAACATACGTTGCCTTGTTGCCAAATCTCAGTTACAGTACCAGCAGGAAGAAGACGAACCGATGTGATCCTACAGCGGTCTGGGAAGTGACCATAGCTGGTGTCTCCAAGTCGCGGCTGCTACGGCCTGGAATACGTAATGCGTCTGATTCGCTTTCTGTAACTAGGTTTAGGGACTGGAGCGTAGTTACTAATAATACTCAGAACTGACTGCAAACTGAGCATCAAAAATCAGTAACTCTCATTGTTGTTTTTATATTTCTTTCGTAAGTGCACTCAAAACTAAGAAAGTCATTCACAGGCGTTTTCGTGCCTCGCCGATAGTCGAGCACAACATACAAATAAAAATAAAAAAGAATGAATGTGTGTGTGTGTGTGTGTGTGTGTGTGAGAGAGAGAGAGAGAGAGAGAGAGAGACAGAGAGAGAGAGAAATAAAAAGCAATGAGAGAGAGTGTAAAAAATTGTTGTAAAGAAATTGAATCATGGTATTTAAAGAAATCTTTCATTAAAATGACACGTTCCACATCATTACGAAATGTCGTACTCATGATCTATGGAACAAGAGTTAATCTAATGTAATCTAATCTAATCTAATCACATCATATTGATGATTAGCCATGAAGAGTCATGAATTACCGAAATGTTTGCCAATACCAGTAACCAAATCTAAACTTGAAAATAAAAAGCGACAATTTTTGTAATAAACCGTGACTCCTATCAAGACCCTTTCATCCCTGTTATCTAACCACGAAAGATGTCTGATATACCTCCATTCTGAAGTAACAAAGTGTGCATGCATTTAAAGATGAAGTGCATGATGTGAAGTTCTGTGACGGAGATACGAACCCAACACGTAATCCGGTTGTTAACTAAGAAAAATCAAATGTTACGTATCGGTTTTTCTTACGAGCCGCTAGGTGTCTGAATTTAAAATAAGGATACAAACGTTTGTGCCTAAGCGACAATCGAACTGCACACCTACCGTGCATCCACGAATATAGCTTAAGTATCAGTTGCTTACTCATGAACAGTAAGATGTGTGCGTGTTTGACCAGAAATAACGACACCTGTTGCGATTGTTGGCAACACATGAACAGACATTGAAATTGCGCGTTAATTTTCACTAGCAGGTGGGTGTGCACTTGATAAAGCTAGAAATGAAATTATGAATATTTTTGTACTGGATCAGGTTTCAGACCCACATACTTACCTTTGGAGGAGACCTAGAGAAGATTGCAGTCTTGGGAAAAGGAACGAAATGACTGAACTATACTGTTCCGAGAGATTCAGATCCTCGAAAGAGGAGATACGAATTCGAATCACAGTCCAGCACCAAATTTTTAAACGTCTCTAGTTCAATCAAGTACAAGTAAAATAAGAGCCCTGTCCCTTTAAATGGCTATCGGTTCATCAAATAAAATAAAATTTTCTAATGTAAGTAAGCTTACTGGCGACTGTATTTCTTTTTACCATGACTTCCGCTGTGTCATTTCCCAACGTAAACCGGCTCTGCCCAGTTGGTAATGAAGGAACGTGATGTTTAATGCGGATTCTGGATTATAACGTCTTTCTCTTGAGGTTACCAGAGGTAAAATAAATCTGTTTGTGCCTCTTAAAAGTAAATGCCTGACCCACGCATTGCACCTGTGATAGCTCGTTCCACCAGACCATTGTGGCCACATTACCCAGCCCCAGGAGTGTGCTGTAACGGATGATGTGCTTAGCTTACAAAATTAGTCACGGTGGAAAAAATGCGAGTCTATTAAATGGTCAAGTAGAAGCAAGCTTCTGACGCAGAGATTATGCTATTCTCATGTCAGCAGGATGTAAAGACTCTTCTAGGCATTATAGGCTGGATGTGAAGCCATTTTGATTTTTCACAAATTCAGCAAATTTCTTAGTTCGAGAAAATCCACTGTGAAGTGTGAAGTTGCCGGATAATTCAATTATTACTGTTATTATTAATATCATTTTATTCATACTGCTGCTGTAACAAGTGCTTGAACATCATTTAGTGCCTTTTGGTCACTATAGAAGTAGTTTCCCAAGAACAGGTTCTTTCCCTGTCTACGGAATCCTTTTCATGTTAATATCAAACACCAGCAATTACTCGTAGATTACATTAAAACTAAAGTAATTGACGAAGACGTTACTTGGTAACAAAAACGCACTGCCTTTCTTCATTTACTTTCGCCTAGAAATGGCTATCGAGTACTGACAAACCAAAAGGCAAGAGATCTTACTGCATTCCGATATACGTTGCTGTTAGTTCTTCCACATGATTTGGTCGACATGACCTGTTTCAAGTAGTGTATGACAGATAGTGTTTTAGAAAATCTATTGTTTCCCTTTGCAATAAACAGAAGTATTTTCAGTCTAAGCTCTCGAAGTACAAAATTTTCGCAATATTAGTGCAAATTTAATATTCGCTTCTATAATGTATAAAAGTATTTCACAGTCGCAAAACTCGCATCCGAAACGTTGACCTTACACTTAGTCGCTGACCATAAATTCTAGCTCAGAGTGACACCAGTTTAAATAACCTAATGTAGCAAAGACTGTTTGCCAGTGCTCTTTCTCACCGGAAAATACGCAATTGACTCATTTGGCTCCATAAGTACACTGTAACAGTAATTTCTGTGTGAAATTTGTCAGTAAGCTTTCGCCTTCCAACCGGCAAAATACGGAAGAGTACGGCCGGTAAACAATTAACAAACCACGATTTAGTGCCGATAAGACGATTTCTTTAAACATTGTCGAAGCTGAGGGAATTTAGTTTCTGCTTAAATCGTCTTAAGCAGCAACGTTCACAGATATCTCAAATAGGAAAAAGCTGAATATCCAGGTACGAAGGTTGTAAAACAAACTTCCCACAGTTTGTGTCAGGTTGATCTTTTCGTCTGATAACACTGCGTAAGTATTTTGTCTAGGAGGTATCACAAGTAGTATCCCTGTAGCTGTGGGAATCATTGGTTGAAAACGAGTTTAACACCAATGGGTACAGTGCTGCTATATTATCACAATTATTATCAACCTAAGTCTGAGTTCATCCACAAACTGAGGCGTATTTATAATATTGAAGCTAGACTGTGTATCCTTGTCTTTCTTGAGTGGTCATTGGAAGGCGTTTACATACACGTATACAATACTATGAATACTTCGAACGCTATGGTTAACGTTGCTCTCATAAACTACTTTTTTTTTAAAATTCTTCTGGGTCTTAAGCGTGCAATATGTGTTGTAGATACAGTCTCAGACCAAAAAATTACTTTAGTTTTAATGTAATCTACGAGTAATTGCTGGTGTTTGATATTAACATGAAAAGGATTCCGTAGACAGGGAAAGAACCTGTTCTTGGGAAACTACTTCTATAGTGACCAAAAGGCACTAAATGATGTTCAAGCACTTGTGTTACAGCAGCAGTATGAATAAAATGATATTAATAATAACAGTAATAATTGAATTATCCGGCAACTTCACACTTCACGGTGGATTTTCTCGAACTAAGAAATTTGCTGAATTTGTGAAAAATCAAAATGGCTTCACATCCAGCCTATAATGCCTAGAAGAGTCTTTACATCCTGCTGACATGAGAATAGCATAATCTCTGCGTCAGAAGCTTGCTTCTACTTGACCATTTAATAGACTCGCATTTTTTCCACCGTGACTAATTTTGTAAGCTAAGCACATCATCCGTTACAGCACACTCCTGGGGCTGGGTAATGTGGCCACAATGGTCTGGTGGAACGAGCTATCACAGGTGCAATGCGTGGGTCAGGCATTTACTTTTAAGAGGCACAAACAGATTTATTTTACCTCTGGTAACCTCAAGAGAAAGACGTTATAATCCAGAATCCGCATTAAACATCACGTTCCTTCATTACCAACTGGGCAGAGCCGGTTTACGTTGGGAAATGACACAGCGGAAGTCATGGTAAAAAGAAATACAGTCGCCAGTAAGCTTACTTACATTAGAAAATTTTATTTTATTTGATGAACCGATAGCCATTTAAAGGGACAGGGCTCTTATTTTACTTGTACTTGATTGAACTAGAGACGTTTAAAAATTTGGTGCTGGACTGTGATTCGAATTCGTATCTCCTCTTTCGAGGATCTGAATCTCTCGGAACAGTATAGTTCAGTCATTTCGTTCCTTTTCCCAAGACTGCAATCTTCTCTAGGTCTCCTCCAAAGGTAAGTATGTGGGTCTGAAACCTGATCCAGTACAAAAATATTCATAATTTCATTTCTAGCTTTATCAAGTGCACACCCACCTGCTAGTGAAAATTAACGCGCAATTTCAATGTCTGTTCATGTGTTGCCAACAATCGCAACAGGTGTCGTTATTTCTGGTCAAACACGCACACATCTTACTGTTCATGAGTAAGCAACTGATACTTAAGCTATATTCGTGGATGCACGGTAGGTGTGCAGTTCGATTGTCGCTTAGGCACAAACGTTTGTATCCTTATTTTAAATTCAGACACCTAGCGGCTCGTAAGAAAAACCGATACGTAACATTTGATTTTTCTTAGTTAACAATCGGATTACGTGTTGGGTTCGTATCTCCGTCACAGAACTTCACATCATGCACTTCATCTTTAAATGCATGCACACTTTGTTACTTCAGAATGGAGGTATATCAGACATCTTTCGTGGTTAGATAACAGGGATGAAAGGGTCTTGATAGGAGTCACGGTTTATTACAAAAATTGTCGCTTTTTATTTTCAAGTTTAGATTTGGTTACTGGTATTGGCAAAAATTTCGGTAATTCATGACTCTTCATGGCTAATCATCAATATGATGTGATTAGATTAGATTAGATTACATTAGATTAACTCTTGTTCCATAGACCATGAGTACGACATTTCGTAATGATGTGGAACGTGTCATTTTAATGAAAGATTTCTTTAAATACCATGATTCAATTTCTTTACAACAATTTTTTACACTCTCTCTCATTGCTTTTTATTTCTCTCTCTCTCTCTCTGTCTCTCTCTCTCTCTCTCTCTCTCTCTCTCACACACACACACACACACACACACACATTCATTCTTTTTTATTTTTATTTGTATGTTGTGCTCGACTATCGGCGAGGCACGAAAACGCCTGTGAATGACTTTCTTAGTTTTGAGTGCACTTACGAAAGAAATATAAAAACAACAATGAGAGTTACTGATTTTTGATGCTCAGTTTGCAGTCAGTTCTGAGTATTATTAGTAACTACGCTCCAGTCCCTAAACCTAGTTACAGAAAGCGAATCAGACGCATTACGTATTCCAGGCCGTAGCAGCCGCGACTTGGAGACACCAGCTATGGTCACTTCCCAGACCGCTGTAGGATCACATCGGTTCGTCTTCTTCCTGCTGGTACTGTAACTGAGATTTGGCAACAAGGCAACGTATGTTTGGCAACTCTGTGATCGACGAGTTACTTCCTGGTGTGCACGGAATTAAGCCTCAAAGTTCACTTGATTTTACCTGTCATTTCCATTGAATAATCTGAGTTGTTATAGCTTGAAGGGTAACAAAAGATTGAAAATTTACGGTTTTCAGCCCAGGAAAGTCGTTGCAGGTGGAAATCTCAACTAATCTCGTCTTTTAAATAGCGGTTTACGAGTTCTAGTTACTATTGCCGTCGTAATAGGAAGCTGAGACCCATACATCCTCGCCAGCTCTGTGGTAACGTGCTGACCTGTGAAACAGCGTCTGTTACGGTTCGCAGTACCAGTCTCACTGACAGAAACGTTTTTATCCCTTCTGTGAAAGAGCTACAAGCAGTCAGATCAAACATCAATAAGGAAATCGCAAGAAAATGCTTTCAGCTCATAGTGCAATGTTGAAAAACTTACAGTGCTGCACAACAGGTAACGCCTCTTTCCGCTGCTGACAAGCGAATTTTGGGTTTCTAGGAATACGTAACTATATTTATGAAATGCCACATTTGCATACCTCTTGAGTATGACACAGCATACCAATTAAACACAGACCCAATCACAATCTAAGTGAGTAGTATTTTACTAATTCGTGTCGATAGAGGCATGCTTGTGTACAGATACTTTCGTCGTAAGGTTATCATGGTTGGTTTTATTTCATTTCTTATAATACAGTGCACAATTTTCGTAAGGTTTCCTTTAGTGTTGTTAAAACAATAGTAAACATGAGAGAGAAATTAATCATCAACGATATATGCGAATTCTCTGATGTTACCTATGACAGTCTGACAATGCACATGCAGTTTATTGATTACAAGCATGTAGAAAATTTGTTCTGAGTTAAAGCTGTCAGTCAAAGTTTGAAGAAGAATAAAATATCACTACCACACGACGGCTAATGTAGAAAATACTTTTCTGACATATTATGGCACGATGCGCTCTCCCTGCACATCTTCGAGATGCATCTGCTGCCTGCTGTCTATTAAACCCGAATAGAACAAAATGTCCCAGTAGTTAGTCCTTTTTCCACATGCGACTACTTTGGGTTGAGAAGTGAAGGGAATTATGTTCAAAGTTCCATTAGATTGATAACTTCAGCAGAGAGCAGAATTGCGTTTTAAAAAATGTAGCACTGAGTGTATTCGAACTCGCGACATCTTATCTATGCTACAAGCTGACACGTAGCTACAACAGCTCCAGAGCTCGGCAACTATTCCTCCAGAACTTTTGGATTCCACAGCACTGTGAGATTGTGCATATGGCCAGGTCTTGACTTCTGAGAGACAAACAGTTACAGCTTTTCTTTTGGACTGAACGACGTTTTCTAGTAACAGATAGCGCAATAGAATAGCTCAAGTGGAAAGGAACACTTCCTATTTAAACTTCTGCATCCTACAATGTTGGCAGTTGTGTGTAGGTGGCATTAACGTGATTTTATTTCTGTGATTACGAAATAGTAGTATGTATGCACTGGGTAGCCGAGGCAGCTAGTTCATGGTGATTCGGTCAACCAAGTAAATGAATTTACTGAACATGCTGCAAATTACTACAGGGAGCCTGTGTGTCAGAATTCTCATCCAGTGTGGCGCAACTGCGTTACGATAGAAAAATGACTCGCAGAGAAGAGGATTTGGTGGTCTGTTGGACGGATGGTAGGTTGTTATACCTATGGTCTGGGTTCGATTCCTACTTCTGTCAATGATTTTAGATAGGGAGAGACAGATTCCATTCTCTCCTGGCTACACCAAGTGAAGGAGATATAATGGCTGCGTGGTCTGAAAATTCACATTAAAGATGATATTCCTTATTTACCAAGTAGACGATAGGTTGAACCACAATAAAGTCTGGAGTGGCGACATGTAGAAACTCAATCACCAGTAACCTTTCTTATACTAGTTATTTATTTCAAGTGACGACACAAACGCTATGTATGGTCACAGGACACTTATTCCATCTTTTATTTGAGCTTCTGTATGTCGATGAAATTGGTTCTGAACTGGGAATGCAACTCAGACCGCCCTTAACGCGGAATTTGATCCCTTCGTGGCAATACAGCTCGGCTACAATTTGTTGTTTGTTCAGAACTGCAGATTCCTCAATACCTTCACATATTATGCGTGAATGGGATCGAATCCTGGCCCGGCACTAAAGATTTAATTATGTATTATCAAGCTCTAGCATGAGAACACCTATCTGCTGGTGGATAATAATTTTGATTTTTAATGTATTTTCATTCGCTGTCAACACTAACGATATCTGACGTTTTTAACTCCCAGTGAGACACAGAACTATTTGCGAGATGACTGTAAGTTCAAGATGCTATTCTGAGCAGCTGGTGGAGAAAAATTCGGTAGCTGACGTCTCTTTGTGTGTAGTCAACAACGATATGTGTGGGGCTCTATTCCCAGTGAGCGCTGAACTCTTTGTCATATTATTTCAGTTCAAACATGCTCACATGTCACTGCTGGTGCAACAAACCCATATTTAACGTTAGTTTTCTCTAGAATATAACAGCGGTAGGTGCCGGGTTGGAGTCCTGGGAAGGAAAAAATTAATGTTTCTTCTCGTCATTTCAGTTAAAACATCTAGTTACTGCCGCGAAATTCCGATATGTCACATTTGACTGTGCTTCGATAGCAATCCGATTAGGTTCCGGGTTCGAATCCGTGTCTAACACACAGCTTTACCTCACGGCATTTCAAGTAAGTTACTTGTGAAGAAGCAATATTTAACATCTCTCGTAGTTCGTTAACAGGGACAATAGATGCTGGGTAGGAATTCGCGTATGTTAAAAATGTTTGCGTTATGCAATTTAAAGTTGATATTTGCTAACTGATGCTGTCTATAATCGAGGTATATCACTCTCTGATGCCTAATCAGAAATGTCTGTTAGTTTCCGTCAGTCACGAAATCTTTGCTTAGTCTGCATGAGCTGGGTTTGAATCCATATGCAGAACAAGACGGTTCGTCGTGTCATTTAATGTTCATACATATTATCAACTAGCTGCTCGTGAATAACTTAAATTTTTAATGTCATTTTGTGTTAAGTAGTTCAAATGGTTCAAATGGCTCTGAGCACTATGGGACTTAACTTCTAAGGTCATCAGTCCCCTAGAACTTAGAACTACTTAAACCTAACTAACCTAAGGACATCACACACATCCATGCCCGAGGCAGGATTCGAACCTGCGACCGTAGCGGTCACGCGGTTCCAGACTGAAGCGCCTAGAACCGCACGGCCACATCGGCCGGCCCCCACCATCTGGTATCAATGCATTACCTTATAATCCATTATATATAATCATTTTCATAGTACACTTGATATTATAGATGAGTAGGACACAAGACAGGACATAGATAATGTCCGTTTGACGTCAACAGTGTGTAACATTTTACTTTTTTTGAATAGGACAATGTTCCTCTCCAATAATTTTTAGATTAGTTACAATAAGCTTACGCTGCAAGAGAATTCGCTTGTATTTTTCAATATGTGGTCTGTTGTCGGTTTGAAGGCCTTCCATAACATCGGCAACGTAGTGCAACTCCACCGAGAGCTGTCTGGAGTAGGGTGGAGATAGCAATGTGAAAGTTGCGAGCTGTCGAAGACTATCTTCATATTCCTAATGCGATTAGGACATCGTATACTCTTGACGACGTTTAGCACCTGTGCGGTCAGTCACCTAATTTCAGAATTCATTTTGAGTAATCCTGATAAGCTGGCCGAAGTGGCCGTGCGGTTAGAGGCGCTGCAGTCGGGAACCGCAAGACTGCTACGGTCGCAGGTTCGAATCCTGCCTCGAGCATGGATGTTTGTGATGTCCTTAGGTTAGTTAGGTTTAACTAGTTCTAAGTTCTAGGGGACTAATGACCTCAGCAGTTGAGTCCCATAGTGCTCAGAGCCATTTTTTAATCCTGCTAAATTCCCAACATATTGTCTTTTTATATTGATGAGTAATATGGATAGTCGTCACGTTCATGTGCCGTCTACAACGCAAATTTAATGTTACTATCCTAGGAACTAACCTGCAATACGTTTTGTATTTCATAATCGGAACTATCTGCATTAACCGTCATCAGAGCAATGTCAGGGAACAGAATGCAGCAGTGCCTACTTGAGGACCTGCTTGAGTCGTGTTCTAAGGAAACGGTAGTTGCTGGTTCACATTATATTACACTAGCGAGAAGTACCGACTTTTCCTTTTCTCTGCAAACATCCAGAACTAAATTCAGTAACTAAATGCTAAGAATATATTTGAATTGTGCCAACTCAAAGATCAATAGATATGGATATAGATATAGATTTTTATATTTAAAGCCATTCTCGTTCTGCGTTGGAATAAACATCATTCATTATTTGCTTGTTCTTGTTACGATTGTTATTGTCATTCTCTCACTCGCAAGAGTCTTATGCTGATGCAGTATGAATAAATTATGCCATTGGATACAAAGCGGTTTAGTTTTGAGACCTAACCCACGAGGGGGGAAGGCACAGTGGTCTGCTTCAGGAATTCCAAGGAATGAAACACAAAAAACAACCCAGGAAGGGTTCGAACAGCTACTCTCACGCAGAGACATGCATTTGGAATCTGTTCATCGTTACGGGGTCAAACAAGAGGGTAACATTACTGAAACAATGATCGGGCTACTTAGTATATAATAGAGCATACAGATTTCAAGGAGGAAACGTATGAAGACGCAGACTTCCTCGTTATCAATATGTGCGGCATATCTTTCGTGTTAACGAAAGTAAATTCCCGCTTTACCTCTTCTTACGTGTCAAATGAAATGAATGCCATGGGGAATAGAATATTTGTTGACTGCGTCTCTTCTTGCTTCCATCCTTACCAACAAATTTCTTCATTCTCGTGGTAATCATGACATTCTATGTGCATGCTGCAAACGATTGCAAGTGGACAAATTCGACATCGAGGTGCAAAGCGTTTGGTATCTTACATTACATTCAATTCGAATAAGCTTCCGGTGTATTTTTACTTCGTTTGTATTTTTAGATGATTATGAAGGTTACGGAAATTTATCTCACATGCTTTATGTTGAATGAGAAACATTGAATGATCCGTTTTGCTTTCCCTACATTGAAATGATATAATGTCGGCGTCAACAGCCTTCTTCCACGCCGGAAGCTGAAACTTGTATCATTCTGGATTAATGATAATTGAATGTCTCATATGTATACATAGCCCACAAGGCGACGTCAGAAACCATCAGGGGAGAACGCCGCATAAAACCAAACGTGCGCGCGCGTCTCCACTCTGAAGAACCGTATCGGAGAATCACGGCAAGCATTTCGCTGAAGAGCTGCCTCGTCAGAGAGCCGAGAAATGGCAGCGTCGTAGCAAGTATTTGTCAACACTCTGATAGTGCATTTACTTCCGGGTGTAGGTCGGCGTTACATCGCTAAATTCACTTGACATTCGTTTTCCACATCGAAGACTCGTACGATATAATCCACTGCAAGATGACACAATTAGAAAGTATATTTAATTTCTGGACTCCAAGAACGGCGTTCTTCACATAAGTAACACCTGTTTGTGTGTGCATTCGGGAGGACGACGGTGCAATCCCGCGCCCGGCCATCCTGATTTAGGTTTTCAATGATTTCCCTAAATCGCTTCAGGCAAATGCCGGGATGGTTCCTTAGGAAGGGCACGGCCGATTTCCTTCCCCATCCTCTCCTAATCCGAGCTTGTGCTCCGTCTCTAATGACATCGTTGTCGACGGGACGTTAAAACAGTAATCTACACCTCCTCTGTTTCTGTGTTTAAGGTTGCGTTTTGAGGCTCAGGCAACATCGCAGTGACTATATAGTCCGCCTCTGGCCGCCAGTGTGTCGTTAGCTCAGAGGTTCTCTTGTGCGTTGCAGTGCTCGTACTATAAGTTCGAATCACGGTAGAAGCCGCTGACTACAACCTTTTATTTTCCATTTTAATTAATGGAGTTGCAAACTGCTAGTAAAAATTTCTTATGCGAAATCTGAAGAATGCCTTTAAACATCAACCTTCGTCCGATTTCGACTTAGTAAATTAAGTTAATATCATGGATTTCTGCTTTGCAAATTCCAAGGTGCTTCACTGTAAAATAGGTCCTGAAAAGATTCAAACCGACTGTCAACGATATAAATTTGAGCTTTGTTCGTCATATAGGTCTAACATGTCAGAAGGTTGTTTATGAAGTGCACATGTTCATTAATATAGTACCCATCTTCTAAATTTTTGCAATAGCATTTAAATGTAGACGTTTTCTAACACCGGCGTTAGCAATTCCTTTCCGTTATCTGAAACCTTCAAACCGACAATTTTTTCTGGTTTAAATGTGATGACCTTAACTATCACTTCCGATCAACAATAAATACTTCATGAACCCATACATGGAACTCCAAATGTGCAGTGTGCCTGCACTGCTATAGAACATGCATTGCAAGGTATTCACACAGTTTATCGCATAGACTTACCATAAGGAATGAAACAAGAACTGTAATACACTTTACACCACAGACGCTCACTCTGGCTTGACGAAAACATCCAAACATTGACCAAAAGTTGCACAAATAATTAAGTTTGAAAGGAAAAGAAACGAGGTATGAAGCATTTATAAATTCATCGAATGTAGTGAGGTGGTTTAATTTCGTCCCAGTCTATAAAATTAATTTCGGGCCATACTCAGCTCTTGCCGATTACCCGCCTACTAATCAGGGCGTCTGTCTCCGTTGCTTTTGAGCGTGAATGGAAATTGTAGAAATTTTCTGTGGAGCAACATTTAATAATAAAGCGTTTTAAATCATCAAAAGCGATGAGCGGTAGCAGGCGCTTTCGATAAAGAACGGGGGAGTGCAGCGCCGCTGCTGTCGCCACGGCCGCTGCCAGTAGCCAGCAAATGGATCCCGGAGCTTTGTCGCATACGGCGTCCAGAGGAGGACAGTCTGCAGGAAATCTGCCGCAAAATCGTTACTAGATAAAATTTTGATATCGGTGTGTCACAAAGCGAAATAGATTGAATCTGCGCTACCATTACATTCACGTCTTCAGCATTCAGACTGAAGAGGGTATAAAAATATTTTATGCCAGCTGCTCTCGATCCACTGACATTATGAACAGAAACAACGCACGCTACCGCTAGACCACAGGCGTAATCAGCCTAGAGTCTCTCTATCTTGGGACAAGTTTTCCTCCAGGAAGTGCCGCAGTCTACAGTGTTGCCAGATTGTGCAGATAACCGGACTTAGAGAATTAGCGAGTTGGCCAGTTTTTTTGTCCCATGTCGCGATCGGCGCGGACTTAGCCTCTGAAGCGGCTGGCCGCCGGTCGAGTTTTATGTCAAAGAGTGTACTAAAGCAATATTCTGGGATGGTCCATATAAAAGCAAGATGAACTTCAATTCTGAAATATCTTTCCAGTGAACAGAATATTTGCCTTAACCAAAGTCAATTGCTAAGAGAATTCAATTTCGTGCGATAAAATGACGTTACAAGTAGCATTTATTTTATGAAAACTTTCGTTCAACTAGTATCAAATCCACACTCCTCTTTAATTCGTAACCGATCTAAATTAAGGTCATGTGCGAATCGCTTATTCAGAGGAAATTGAAAGGAAGGTTTGTTGAGGTTCGCTCACTTCTCTTGGCAACTGGACTTTTTCGTAGAAGATTGTAACGCGTGATTTTAACACAGTACTCAGGCCAGACAACCTGTTTTCGACGCACCTAAGAAGAAGACGCACAAGAAATTACGGACAATCACTTGATGATCTTTGCCGCGTTAATGGAAAAAGTTTTATGCAACAGAATAATTCGAGTCCATCTTCCTTCCTTCTCGTCTTCACGTTGATCTATGTAAAAATATAGTAAGATTAATAGGTTTACACAAATTCTGCCATATATTCCCGCCAGTAACTTCACCGCAGACAAAACTTTCATTACAACGAATAACTTCACATTGCCTTCAGGTCACATTAAAATAATTTTCAGACATGTGACGCAATTGTTGTGATGAGATACTGCTTCGAACTTCAACCCCTTGTGCCTAACAACAGTTACATCTGCAGTGCCAGTTCCTTTCATCTGGATAATAGACAAATTAGCTGTATGCGTAAAATAAATGCCCAACACTTGAAACGTATGCTCTTCAGAACCATTAGGCACAGCGTTGCACTAAATATAATCACAATAGGATTATCTTCATAGACAAGAAGCTGCTAAGCTGAAATTGTGAACGTATATCGTACATCAAATACCAGGAACTGGTTGGGACGCTAATGGAATAGCTGCTAGACTGCCAACCCTTTCATTAATCAGCAGCTCAATACTACAGTTCTGTTCGGTCCAACATTGGAAACCATTTGAACAATAGCAAGGGAGCCATAACAATAAGTGTTCTATCTACACGAATCAAATGGCTGTCGTTGATCTGAAACATCTGCCCTCTGCAACCTGGTTCACATTACTGCGTTAGACGATTAATGGTCCAAATATCACATCGACTGTCAACAGTTAGAAATTGCTGTTAAAAAGTAAGAGTTGATTGAAATAAAAAAAATCGCCGCGGAAACGTGGTGAAAAGCAGATGCGAGATTTCGAAATTCGTCCCACAATGCATGATGACTGGAATCCTGCAAATCCAGGTAGACAGGTTTTGTATCGGCTCCACTTAGGCGCCCACTTTGTTTCAGTCCGCCCAGGGAATTTTTGAAGTTCAAATGGTTCAAATGGCTCTGAGCACTATGGGACTCAACATCTTAGGTCATAAGTCCCCTAGAACTTAGAACTACTTAAACCTAACTAACCTAAGGACATCACACACACCCATGCCCGAGGCAGGATTCGAACCTGCGACCGTAGCAGTCCCGCGGTTCCGGACTGCAGCGCCAGAACCACTAGACCACCGCGGCCGGCAATTTTTGAAGTTATTAGATCGTGTACAAAAAGGAGACGTTTGATGCCGGTACTGCAGATACAAGAGAAGGAGAGCAGAATGCCATAACTGTGATTGCAGTAGTTAACTGCGACAACATACAACGCCTGACGCTACGCCCGCTATGGATATTTTCGGGGAGAACACAGGATATCGTCGAAGCTACGAAACAACTTACGGCAGAAACATCCAGCTATGGCAAAAAATGTAACTTGAGTCTCTGGTTTTTTGTTTATTAGGTGAAATCACGGAGATGTGTGTCCTGTTCGGTGTGTATTATATTGTACAGAACGACGTGTTAATATTTTAATCTATTACTGTTATATTTTTCTCATCCATGACGTAATTCATATATTTAATGCCACCATAAAAATTGTTCTGATTGGCAACAAACATTCTGAGCGAGTTCTCAGAGAAAAATGGGTGTTTTGTCGGAATTAAAGTTGGAAAGGAAGTGTCATGAAGACAAGAGAGAGGAAAGTACTAAAGTGCATTCCGCATTACCGATATAAGGTATAAGGACTCATTGGGTCGTCGGAAACATCGAAGTAGAGTAATAATAATGGCAACGAGTATCATTATTACATCCATTACGACATTACTTCAATAATAGGAATTTGATCTAAGAATAAATATGTAATTGCAACAAGGAATCTAAGAAACTCACTGAAAGGTATACCAGGTTTATTCTTTGTTATTACATATGATGTGGCATCTGTTAGTCATAAACAGAAGGAACAGTTTAAAGGGAAAATAAATCTAGTAGAACTTGTAACTAATAAAAATGGTTCAAATGGCTCTAAGCACTATGGGACTTAACTTCTGAGGTCATCAGTCCCCTAGAACTGAGAACTACTTAAACCTAACTAACCTAAGGACATCACACACATCCGTGCCCGAGACAGGATTCGAACCTGCGACCGTATCGGTCGCGCGGTTCCAGATTGTAGCGCCTAGAACCGCTCGGCCATCCCGGCCGGCTGTAACTAATAGAGCACCATTGACGTTGCTCACAAAATTTGACCTCGGCTTTGTGAACATTCGAGAATCACATGAAGGCGACTTCTTGTATTGATTTCTGTAACAGTACAATGACTTAAGGGTAACATTTTTAAAGCTTAGATTTTAATTGTTCCTGATAAAAAATGATCGACCAATGTAAATTAGTGACCCGTTACACCATAAAAGGTGATTAGATTATAGGTGTGCAGCTTCCTTGAGGTAGAAAGCGAAAAACGAGAAGTGTGACCTGTAACGGAGGTCATCAGTCCCCTAGAACTGAGAACTACTTAAACCTAACTAACCTAAGGACATCACACACATCCGTGCCCGAGACAGGATTCGAACCTGCGACCGTATCGGTCGCGCGGTTCCAGATTGTAGCGCCTAGAACCGCTCGGCCATCCCGGCCGGCTGTAACTAATAGAGCACCATTGACGTTGCTCACAAAATTTGACCTCGGCTTTGTGAACATTCGAGAATCACATGAAGGCGACTTCTTGTATTGATTTCTGTAACAGTACAATGACTTAAGGGTAACATTTTTAAAGCTTAGATTTTAATTGTTCCTGATAAAAAATGATCGACCAATGTAAATTAGTGACCCGTTACACCATAAAAGGTGATTAGATTATAGGTGTGCAGCTTCCTTGAGGTAGAAAGCGAAAAACGAGAAGTGTGACCTGTAACGGAAACTTTTCTTCCAGTTCTACCCACAGAAAGCTCTGTAGCAACTGGAGTTACACCTTCTTCCTCGGAGGAAGAGATCGGTGTTTAACGTCCCTTCGACAACGATATCATTAGAGGCCGGCCGGGATGGCCGAGCGGTTCTAGGGCTACAGTCTGGAGCCGCGCGACCGCTGCAGCCGCAGGTTCGAATCCTGCCTCGGACATGGATGTGTGTGATGTCCTTAGGGTAGTTATGTTTAAGTAGTTCTACGTTCTAGGGGACTGATGACCTCAGAAGTTAAGTCCCATAGTGCTCAGAGCCATTTGAACCATTTGTCATTAGAGACAGAGCACAAGCTTGGATTAGGATAGGAAGGAGAAGGAAAGCGTCGGTCCCCTTTCGAAGGAACCATCCCGGCATTTGCCTTAAGCGATTCACTGAAATGATGGAAAAATAAGTCAGAATGGCCAGACACGGTTTTGAACCGTCGTCCTCCAGAATGCTGGTCCAGCGTGCTAACCACTGCGCCAGCTCCCTCGGTCAGCTTCCTTATCGTAGATACACGGATGCTGCCAAATCCGGTTCCAGAGCAACAGAAAATTTCAAGGGAGCTAAGCAGTTGACATTCACTAATTTCATACCGGGCACTTAAAGCTTACTGGAAATTTGGTTTGTTTTCAGTTCAAAAATTACACAACCGCTGAACAATACAGTATCTCTACGAGCAACATGCTGTCCTGCAAAACGTTCTGACACTGGCTGACCGACTCGACATCTGTGCGCATTAGTCTCGATGAGTTTTCCACTCTCATTTACTACCAGAGCCATCAGCATTTTGTCGGAATGTATCACAAATTTCTGCTGCAGCGTTCTTCTATACCCTGACAAAAACTCCAAGGATAGCGTCATGTTCACTTATAGAACGCCTTGGAGGTTGCACGATTTATTACTTCATCGCCTGAAAGTTCTCGCATATAATGGCGCTCAAACGTCAAGCAGGTGGTTATTGTTTCAAAGCTTATCTAGTTTCCATAATGTTCAAAAGACGTTGTAGAGCAGTTTTTCTATCAGGAACAGGACAAAACAGATTACGTGTGATGAATACTTTCGTGCTTCATACACAGTTTCAGTATTTGTAAGAAAATCATTTCTACGAAAACAGTGCGGTACTCATTAGTTCGCTTCATTTATGAACGCTAACGTGAGAAATATCAACGGACTTCTCCTCTTTTATCCTGTTTGCAGTGATTCGTCTAAATGTGGGAGTTACTTCGCCATACTGTCAGCTGCACTTGCTAATTGCAATGTTTTCTGAGAGGAAAACCAGTTTGTTCGTCGCTACTCTGCTGGGATATCAGCACATGTTGTAAGTTTAATTTGTGTGGTATGTTATTTGTGACGCGCTAGTTTTTCCCTTGCCCCTTTGGCTTACAATTTGACACAACATCACTACGTAACTTTCAGTGTTGTAAAAAACATGTACACCTAATAATGTTACAATATCCAATGACGATAGCGTAGAACTGTCGGTACCGATAACAGTAATAAAAAAGAATTATTAGTGGTCTTGGAAAACTTGATTCTTCAAGAATAATATAAATTTACAAATGTCAGGATTTAATATTATACGTATAAGCACAGCCGTTCTGGCCACGTACGGGCCAGTCGGCACCGAGCAACCGCCCTGTCACCCCATTTCCATTGGAATCATTTGGATGCAGTACGGATAGTCGGATGTCAGTATGCCACTGTTCTGGCTGTTGTCTGTTTGGCAGGCCTGATGCCGCTACTACCGTGTCAAATAACTGCTCAGTTGGCATCACGAGAGCGCATCCTCTTCCAGTCATCCCAGCGAGGCAAAACCGCTGTCAGAATTGGAAATCAAACCAGGATTCTCCACAAGGCAGTCAACCACACTGACCACTCAGCTACAGAGGCACACACAGTGTTTAATACGCCAGAGGTTCGTATCCTACCCTTGCTATTACACTGTCAATTTCGAGGTTGTTCTGGGACGTAAGTGTTTTAAGATTAGTTGACAGGGTAATTCGCATTGTTTTCTAGATTTTCTCACAGTTCATTTTGGTGTAGAGCACTATTTGTGTGGTTAAGATCTTCGATCTCTTCTCGAAGTTTTCTGAATGTGGATGAGTCTATTACTCTGTTCCTATTGAGGTGCGGAGGGAAATATGCGTACCTAAATCTTACTCTAAAAATTAATGTCACATATCTCCTCCGAAGTTTCTTCTGGCTACACTACACATTTCTTGGAATATTGCCCTGGACTGAAGCAAAATTCGGAAATATTTGGAGCTTCAGGCTTTCTTCTACATCTAACCAGATATGCTTAGTGAGTTAACGTTGTAGTGCGAATAGTACATGTGCAGTATGTAATAGTATTAATAAAAATAACAGTAATAGTAATAATAAAGATGATGTTGATAACATATGCAGGGTGGAAACGGTATAAGCTGCGAAAATTATGTAGACGGTACATCTCCGTGTACTTGAACAAAAAGTCTAATGAAATACCGTTGTATCATGTTCTTATTTTTGTATTACTGAAAGACAGATATTTGTAGGTTTGATAGCAGATGCACTTCTGTTTGCATTATCCACTGACAGAAACGACCTTGCTTGTGTATTGGCGACATCGACGCGGCAGTCAGAGAAAGGTAACAGACGAATCAGAGCAATGTAAACACTGGACGTGTACAACGACGCGGCGTGGCAGCTAGGTACTACCGAAACAAGCAATTTGAACAGTCATTGCTGTTCTAGGCGCTTCAGTTTGGAACCGCGCTGCTACTACGGTCGCAGGTTCGAATCCTGCCTAGGGCTTGGATGTGTGTGATGTCCTTAGGTTAGTTAGGTTTAAGTAGTTCTAAGTCTAGGGGACTGATGACCTCAGATGTTAAGTCCCATAGTGCTCAGAGCCGTTGGGTTGCCAAGAACGTGTAATTCGTTTTACGTAAACAATGAATTAAGTACAACCAGTCGTTCTCTTTTACAACATTAGTATAACGATGGTAGTGGTAGTAAAGAGAAATAAAATGTGTTTTCCTTAGTATAAAATCAACCAATTACCACGTAATTTGTTGTGCATTAATTACAATCATCTGTTTCCTCTATTTAAAGCAATAACATAACGAAAATTACGTTCAGGTTATTTTCCTTTTCTATAACAGCGCCACAACGAAAATGAAACCCACATTACTTTATTTCCTGTTACACCAATACTAAAATAAGAGTTCAAAATGCCCACCATTTCATTCGACGTATGCTACATTGCGGCGAACCCAGTTTTCGTCGCACTCGTTCACACAGCATCGAAAATCCTCTGCGTAAGTTCGTCAACATTATCTGCTGAACATAAATAAATTCTTTTATATGGCCCAGTGGATTTAAATCAGGACGGCGTGCTGGCCATCGACGTGGACCGAAACGTCCCATCCATCGTCCTGGAAATCGTCTATTCAGAAACCTTCGTACTCTGTGACCAATGTGGGTTGGAGCACCATCGTGGGGGAACCACTTGTTTATGACGTACGGCTGACGGAATAATTTCTAATAAAACTGGTAGAAACGTCTCCTCTAGAAAGATTCGGTAATTGTTACCAGTCAATCGTGCAGATAAAACGTAAGACTCAATAGTGGAATCATCGATTATAGCCGCCCATGCATTTACGGAAAAGCGGCACTGAAAATGTGTTGCTACTACTTGGTGCGGAGTGTGTACTCTCCACGTGTTCATGTTATGGAACTTAGTTATTCCGTTGCGAGCGAAACACGCTCCATCTGTGACGAGTATTTAGCTTACAATATCACGCTGCGCACTTTGTAACAAAAAGCACTCAGAATTCTCGTCGCGGAGGGAAATCTAGCTCTTCCGTCTCTTGTAATTGTACGCAGACGCTCCTCTTTCAAAGTGCGGTGAACTACAGTGTGCGATACACCCAGTTGAATGGCGATGTTTCTAGTATTCTGAGTAGGATCTTGGTGGATGCGGTCCAGAATTTGTTCCCCAGCTTCCAGTGTACGTTCTTCGCGTTGTGGGCCACTGCCTTCTGCGCGGAGTGGTAAAGACCCAGTGTCCCTCTATCTATGTAAATTGAATTCGCACTCGTAAGCTCTATTCTGCCATGATTTATTTGATAATAAAACGAAAACATATCGGAAAAGACAATGCGTTTCTCGTAGAGACTTAACTGTAAAAGGATAAAGATAACTACTGTACTTTGTTACGAATCAACTGCAAAGTATTCGGGTAGAAGTAGAGAATTATGATGATGCAAATCTTGGCGAACAGCAACAAATGTCGATCGTGCAGGAAATGTTAGTGTGAGAAACGTTCGCGACAAATACGTACAGCTGCCCTCGGAACTCATTTTGCCAAGCTATACATTAAATGAAAATCGCATAGTTCAGTGATAGTAAATCTTCTTTCCATCCTAACGTTTAGCAGAGTTGCAATAACGCGTGAACAGGTAACTTGACGACCGCAGACGAACGTCGTATTATAGTAACTCACCCACGGTGGCCGTTGTTGCCTACGCGTTTGCGACTCACGCTCGCGATATCAATAAGCGCAGCGATAGGGGTGGATCGAGTACCCCGTAGTATTTTGATCCTGTTTAATGAATTCTCCCAATATACTGTGCATAATGTTTCCACAAGCCACGTCTAATCCGTGTGTGGTGTCTCTTGTCTACTTTTCCAAAAACATTGTCCCGAGATGAACTGTTCTTTTTTTTCTGCGCCAACCATAGAAAATGGACAAACATGTTACTAGGCGCTTTAAATCAATTACTTGTGTTCTACTAACAGGATTTTTTTGGCAACTTATTCCGTTTACACCCTGTATAGTAATCGTTACAGTACTCTACAGTGATGAATACATAGAATTTCGGAAATTTCAGTCTTAACATTATGTTATACAGTTACTGTCATTAGGCTGGTGTCGAATGTGAGTCCTGACACGTAACAGAAAAGTAAGGAATCAGCGCAGAATGAATGACAATTGGAGGGGTTCACTGGTCTGGGGAAGAACGAAGAATAATAGAGTAAGGTTGTCAGATACAGATGGAGAAAAAAAAACAAATGTAGAGACATATGAGAGAAAGATTTATAGTGTTGACAGTGGGACAGAGATACTGGTTCAGGAAAACAGGTGCTGTATACCGAGAGGGAAGCTACTGCGATGAAAAGGTATAAAACTTTAGATTCCTCTTGAATGCAGAATGAGTTTGGATGAAACTGGGACGTGAGTGATGAACAATGCTGAAGATTACGCTGGTAAACAGAGTAGCTGATAAAGAGGTGCTGCATCGAACTGTCGATAAAAGAACATTACGGTATAACGTGACTACAAGAAGGAATATTGTGAGAAAATGAAACGCCTACAATCATCCTTACGATTTTATTTATTTTGTTGTGACCAGTTCGGTGCTTCAATGCGCCATCTTCAGGCTGTTGTTGATGCGGAAGGGGTTGACACGATTCCTATATGTATGGCATCAGTGGCCAGCATAACTGGTCACGCAGACTATCTGAAAACACTTTGGTGGCAGCACTAACCATCAGTTTTCAGATAGACTGCGTAACCAGTTATGAGGGCCACTGATGTGATATACATAGGAGTCGTGTCAACCCCTTCCGCATCAACTACAGCCTGAAGATGGTGCATTGTAGCGCCGAAACTGTTCGCAACAAAATAAATAAAATCATAAGGACGGGTGTAGGCGTTTCATTTTCTCACAGTAGTAAAAGGCCGTCGTCCCAAAGACCTCCTGTCAGAAGGATAGACATACAAAAACAATAGGAATAGGTTGACAGGGCACGTCGAGAGTCATCAAAGAACAGTGAATTTAATAATGGACAGAAGTGCGAGGGTAAAAATAGTAGACGGAGATCGAGGCCTGGCAGTAGTGCATCATAGGATCAAATATATGTAGGTTCAGTACATATGCAGAGATGAAATGGCTTACGGATGATAGTGTAGCGTGGAGAGCTTCATCGAAACAGTTTTCGGACTGAAAGACAAAACAATAATAGATGCTTACATTGTGGGACAGGCAACTTTGACAACGTCAGGGTGTACCATCATTGTGGGTGGGACGCTCCACTAATGCACTGAAGATGGCGTCATGCGTACACGGAAATTTGAAGTTACTATAACACTATTGGTTATTACCGCGTGAGTAAATCCCCGAAAATGTTACTTGATTGGAATTAAAGTTTGACAGTGATCGTATGTTAATGGAAAGCAATAGGACTATGATTCGTCATCTGACAGATTCCGTTTTGAAAGAGCAGTAGTCAATTTAACAGGGAACGAACCAATGTTATTGTGGTTGTAAGGTAAAACTGTATTCGTGTAAATGAAAAACGGTCGCCAGCCCAGTTAGCCAAAGTGATCCCTAGTAAATATACTGTTAATCAGAAAAACTAACTACTCAATGTAGCTTGACTTTGTAACTAAATCCGTTTAGTAAATTGGACACGAAACAACAGTAAGTATTGGTAAGATAAAAGCTTAAAATGCTTTGGCAGAAAACTATCCCCCGCTCACGAATACCATCCGCATTAAAGCAAGAAACTTAATGTTCATTACACAGCTAACATGGACATGAAGAAATTTTAACACTTTGCACTTGAAAAACGTTGTGTAGAAATGATTATTGAAGTGTTATGGTAACTGATATGATTACTAAATGTTTTCAGTTGTATCATATACTTCACTGTATTAACTAGAGTGCAAGTGAAACATGGGGGCCATGATTCTGTTACAGTCTTCCTAGCCCAGCAGTATTCATAAGAACACAAATGTCTTGAAAATGATTAATACACTTTATAAATAATTTCTCAGATATTATTACTGAACTACTTGCTCATTAAGTGGGTGGCCCTGAAATTGTTCCATCTGTTGAATGATTACAGAAATACTACTTCAAACCAGACACAATAAAGATAAAAACGTAGATGGGAACACAAGGATAAAAACATCACAAACCTACACCATGAAGAACAAATGAGTAGGATTTACAGCTGTAATGGTCAGCAAATGCTTCTTGTGATCACAAAGCTATTCTGTTACTTCAATACTGAGCAAAGTTTGTGATACGAATGAAGATTAAATAATGTAAATACGACTTTTTCTTCAGTAGCTATTTTGGAAAACTCTTACTATTCTCTTTTATCGATCATATCGGGTATTTCATATCAAAGACTGACTAAACATCTGAGACAGTTATAGCTCCAGAAAAGTAAACAATCAGTTTAACAAAGTAATGAATCTGTAGTTGATAAGTAATCGGTCACTCTGGCTTACTGGATCACTAGGAATAGGAACATATTCAGGTAACTGATTGAGAACAAGTCAATGTTGTGAACACAAAGCTGAAATTATATCAAGTATTATTTGCATTTATTATTTGCATATTAAGCAACTTACGATACCATGGTTGTGAGTGGAGAAGCACCACTAACGCACTGCAGTGGCGTCATGTGTACCTAGATATGTGAAGATAAGCACACCGGATAAGCGAAGTAGTTACTTCCAGGAGACATCACACTAATAACGTGTAACATTGGCTCTAGATTTGATAACTGGCTGAATTCGGCTTGGAAGAGATTCTAGAAGTTTCTTCAGATACGACATATCCAGTTGAAGCCAAACATTGGTGACTAAAAGAGCAGAGAAGCGTTTTCAAACAGAGCACTCCTCGTCAAGAGAAGTCTATTAGTATCGAACATAGGTCTTAATTTGAGGAAGAAATATCAGAGACTGTACGTTTGGCATACGTCATTTCATGCTAGTGGAACATGGACCGTGGGAAAATCGGAACAGAGGAGAATCGAAACATTTGAGAGTGGCGCTACAGACGAATATTGAAAATTAGATGGACTTATATGGTAAGGAATGCGGACTTAGTAGAATCGACGAGGAAAGGAACATATCGGAAGCTCTGGCAAGAAAAAGGGACAAGTTGATAGAACATTTGTTAAGATATCAGGGATTAACTTCCATGGTACTAGAGGGAGCTGTGGAGGGTAAAAACTGTAGAGAAAGACAGAAATTGGAATACATCCAGCAAATAACTGAGGACGTGGGTTGCAAGTGCCACTGTTAGATAAAAGGGTTGGAACAGGAGATGAATTTTTGGCGGCCCCCGTCAAACCAGTCAGAATGACGATGACTAAAAAAAAAAATGTTCTAATGGCTCTGAGCACTATGGGAGGTCATCAGTCCCTTAGACTTAGAACTACTTAAACCTAACTAACCTACGGAGATCACACACATCCATGCCCGAGGCAGGATTCGAAAGTAGCAGTCGCTCGGTTCCGGACTGAAGAGCTTAGAACCGCTCGTCCTTTCTTCTGTGCTGCCTGAACACCAGCTTCAGTGATTCACGTAGCGCACAGTGGCCGATGCGATGTTGCAGTATTTATACGTCTGGAGGTTATTGTCTGCGGTAAATGTTATGCAGGATAGATTTTAGCGTAATATTACGAGGCGGAGATTGTACAAGGGAAATACTCTGGAATACATAGAGATCCAAGTTACTGGAGTGCAAGGATTTGTCTGTGCAACGTGGAGCAAAAATGAATGTGTCACAAAGTAACGATAAACAAAGGAATAAAAACAGGGCTATGACTCAAAATATGGTGACAGTCGACAATACGTTGGCATTCCTCCAGATGTCAATGTCTCTTCTGATTCCTCTGACTGCCTTCTCACAGTCTCATTGCTATCCTTTTTCCAATTGACATTACTAATTCACCTCTATCTCTTCCCTGTCTCTCTGCCTGACTGAGTGATTACTGATTGTCTTCCGTGAAATTGTCTTCCCGCTGCTCTTCTGTTCGTAGTTTATCCCGTACTCTGTCGTCCAGGGTGCTGAATAGTCAATCGCATCGCTTTGTCGTTGGTGGACTGAATTATAATTACAACCAATGACTGATAAATGTTGCGTGACCACGCTTCTCATTCTTTGGACACGGTGAGAATTTCCAATCTTGAAGTGGCTGGTGTGTAGCCTGCGAACTCCCGTCTTGTTCTCAGGTGTTCCATGCTGCAGTACTTCAGTTTATGGGTTGAGACTCCCTAGCGTAAAGTTTAAGTGTTTGTCTGCGTTCCTGAGTTGTCAAGAAAGCAGTCACACAACAGAAATTTCACATGCTTTTAACAAGAATGCCTGTGTTTCGCTCAAGCGTCCATATGTACTCATGACTTAACGGTATCATTCTTGTCTCTGTTAAACTTCACATGGGGCAACTTCTGCCCTTTCGAGGCAAAGACTTTGGTTAAGCCACTCCTGTCTGGTTTTAATGGAAGTCTCAAGCACCAAAAATGGCTCAAATGGCTCAAAGCACTATGGGACTTAACATCTGAGGTCATCAGTCCCCTAGACTTAGAAACTACTTAAACCTAACTAACCTAAGGACGTTACACACATACATGACCGAGCCGAACCTGCGACTGTAGCAGCAGCGCGGTTCCGGACTGAAGCGCCTAGAACCACTCTGTCAAATCGGCCGGCTTCTCAAGCCCGGTTGTGGCTTAAATGTCCCTCTCGTCAGCAGTGCTAGGTGATGAAGTGTTAGAAATCGTAATATTTCTTTTACATCAATGAGTAGTACATTGCTTTACCATAATGTCCAAGAAACTGCAATTCAGAAAAATAAAGCTGTCAAAAAGAATGCACCCGAAAATTTGACAATTGCATGTTTTACGTAATCAATTTAAGAAATGTGACAGCAGCCAATTCTCATACCTTTGAGAATGCCATAATATGCACAATAAAAAATGAAAGTGAACATTTATAATAATTAGGATTTCTCTAAGCACTACAGTTGTGGAAATTGCTGCGAACTAAGGTTATAAGAGCCCGTAACTGAGGGAAGTGTTTCTTTCAGTCGTTTTCGCCTCTATTCGAAAAGTTAGCTTTTCCTTTTTTTTCTTTCTTTTCTTTGTGGGCGGATTTTCTCTTTTTTTCCTTTTCTTACCATTCTGTGACTTACTGGTTCTACCTGTGGATCGTGGATTCACGTACTGTGTCGTATTTGTTTGTGACAGTAGGGAGTTCAGCTTTTAAACACTGACACCAGAAAATCGCAAAACCAAAAAATAATTAATGTAGACTAATGAAATTTCGGAAATAAATTCGGCTAGTTAACACATTTAAGTATTAATATTGCAAGATCACAAGTTAACATACGTGCAAGATAAGTTATTGCAGATGTGAAATGCTGTATCATTAATAAACGGTGTAATCGCCAGAATGTTGAATGAAAGCATGCAAACTTGCATACATTGTATTGTACAGGTTCTGGAAATCAGCTGTGGGATGGCGTTCTATGCCTGTTGCACTTGGTCGGTCAATACAAGAACGGTTAGTGCTGTTTCTGGATGACGTTGGAGTTGTCGTCCGATGATGTCCAATATAGCCCGACTGGAGACAGATCTGGTGATCGAGCAGGCCAAAGTAAGATGTCGACACTCTGCAGGGCATGTTGGGTTACAACAGGGGTATTTGGGCGAACGTTATCTTGTTGGAATTCATCCCCTGTAATGCTGTTCATGAATAGCAGCACAACAGGTCGAATCACCAGATTGAGTACAAACTGCAGTCAGGGTACCTGGGATAACCACGAGAGTGCTACTGCTGTCGTACGAAACCGCTCTCCAGACTATAGCTCCAGGTGTGGGTCCAGCGTGTCTAGCAACGCAGACGATGTGGTCGCAGGCCATCACTGGCACCGACACAGAACTAGCATTCTTCAGAAAACAAGGCAGGCCTTCACCCTGCCCTCCACTGAGCTCTCGCTTGACGCCAGAGAGGTTGCAAATGGCGGTGGTTTGGGCTCAGTGGAATGCACGCTACAGAGCATCTGGCTCGGAGCTGTCCTTGAAGTAACCGATTTGTAACAGTTCGTTATGTCACTGTGGTGGCAACTGCTCCTGAAATTGGAACAGTCGACGCTGCGGAATGCGCCGCAGCCATACGCCTAACACGATGGTCTTCCCTCGCGGTAGTGCCACATGACAGTCTATAGCCGGGTCTTCTTGAGATCCTACATTCTCTTGGCCACTCGTGCCAGCAATCATGTACAGTGGCTACATTCCTGCCAAGTCTTTCTGCAACATCGCTGGAGAAACATCCAGATTCTAATAGCCCTATTAAACGATCTCGTTGGCAACTATCTCGTCGGAAACGAACAAGTCGAAAGTTATTAGCGAAAATCGTTCTGATACCTCTGACAGTGGAGTACATCAGTCAATTCTGTTGTTGCTCAGACTGTAGGATAGGCAACTTTCAGAGATGGAACTATGGATCAAAACAAGGAAAAAAGTGTAACAACATAGGATCTAAAATGCACACTTTAAGAGCCACGAACACTTGTTCGATAGAGGAGGGTCCCTTAACTGAAACTGATACATTTATCCTTCTCCATCTGTAACGTCAAGGAATCACCCTGCGTATAAATACAAACACAGGCGTCGGCGCCTGTAACTTCGACGCTCTGGTCCTTTATAACTAGCATAACGTCACAATAATGGAGCAAAACATTAAACATGGAGGTAATGAAAAGCCCGTAGCATTATAGTGTGCAGATGAATACATGAAGTTGAATTTAATTTTACTGAAACCGCCATAATGCCAATTCGAAACATGAGACCTTTGTATAATAATTTATTACGTCACGATCGCTTAGATACATAATAGAATATTCACAAGTCCATTCAAGCGAGAAGGTAATTGCGCACACAGCTGAAAAGTGTCCTCTGTTAAACGTAGCTTTGAACTTCTAAAATTCCATTGGCGCTTTAGAGATTCTGTTGTCCTCATGCTATTTTATTCTCCGAAAGTTAGTTCTTAAATCAGGAAATCGTTAATAGTTGTTGTTGACCGAAGACTGGTTTGGTACAACTTTCCACGGAAGTCTAACCTGTACAAACCTCTTCATCTGTGCATAACTACTGCTACCAATATCCACTTCCAACTGCTTACTGTATTACTGTATTCAAGCCTTGGTCTTGCTCTACAACTTTTAACCTAACAATGCCTTCCATTATCATCATTAGATTACTTTTCGCTTCCCTTATTTCAGTCCTGCTACCCTCAGAATTTCAAACAGTGTTTTCCAATCAACATTGCTAAAAGCTTTCTCTGAGTATACAAATGCTATAAATGTAAGTTTACCTTCCTTTAATCTATCTTCTGTGATAACTCATAGGGTCAGTATTGCATCGTGTGTTCCTACATTCGTCTGTAACAAAATCATCTTCCCCTGGGCCGGTTTCTATCATATTTTCTATTCTTCTGTAAATAATCCATGCCAGTATTTTGCAGCTGATGGTCTGGTAACATTCTCATATGTCAATACCTGCCTTGTATTGAATAGGTATTATTCCATTCTTACAGCCTCAGGGTATCTCGTTTGTGTAATACATATTGCATACGATATGGATCATCTCCCAAGGATCTGAATATTCTGCAGGAATGTCGTTTACTCCAGTGAACTTTTTTAGAAAGAAATCTTTCAGATCTCTGTCAAATTCTTCACTCGGTATCATACCTCACGTTTCACCTTCATTTACTTCCTCTTCTCTTCCTATAATACTCTCTTCAAATTTGCTTGCGTTATGTAGACCCTCCATGTATACCTTCCACCTATCTACCTTGCTTAGTATGGGTTTGTCACCTGAGCTGTTTATACTCATACAGGTGACTCCCTTTTACCCTAATGTCTTTCTAATTTACTTAAAAGCTGTATCTATGTTCCCAGAGTCCTCCATGTTTAAATAGCCTCGCATTTCTCACGTAGCTATATCTGTTTTGCCAATTTGCAGGTTTTATCATCCTCATTTTTGGACTACAGTATTCCCTTCTGTCAGCTTCATTTGCAGTATTTTTATATTTTCTGCTCCCATCAACTAGATTTAATATCTTGTACGTTATTCGAAGATTTCAAATGAACCTTGCACTTTCACCTACTTGATCTTCTGCTGACTTCACTATTTTATCTCCCAAGGCTACCATTCGTTTTTCTGTTGTGTTCCTCATCCTGATTCACTCAGTCGTTGTCTAATATTCCCCTCGAAATTCTCAACTCCAAGTGCCACCTCCTTAATATCCAACCTATCTACAGTTACATCAACTTTAGTCTGCTATCTTTAACCAATAAATTATGTTCTGCATGATATTAATTTGCCGAATTAGCTGTTATAATTTGGATTAAACCATCCTATTTCATACTGTTCACTATAACATAATTTCGGCTTGTGTAGCCATTCTCAAGTGCGAAGTATAAGTTATTAAATGCACTTTGGTTACATTTATCATACTTCTCTACGTCACACAGTCTTTGAAGCAGTGTGTGACAGTAAATATAAAGCCCGGTCAGTCACGCTCTGCTTCTAAAATGGTGTGACCTAGACAAGTATGGTAAATGTAACCCATGTATGAGCATTTAACAACTTATACTCGGCGCCTTAGAACTGCTACACAGCTGAAACTACCTAAAGTGAACAATGCGAAATAAAAGGATGGTTTAGTTCTAACAGTAGTAACCAATGCAGCAGACTGATATAATTCAACAAATTTATCACGGCTGTGGAATATTGTAGTGGGTTATGGCATGCTCCTAATTCCCTCTGAAAATGTTATGCAGTTTAAAATCTGGTTTTCAAATCTCTGTCTTCCTATTACGTTATCTGTTTGGAACTGTCAGGTGTCTCCAAGTCCCCTCCACCTATATAACGATCTTTCATGATTTTTAAACTGAGTATTACCAATGATTTAATTGTGCTCACTGAAAAATTATATCTCCACTTACTTTCCTCTCAGCCGTCTCTGCTCCCCTAGTACTTTTCCTTCTCTTCCTTTTACTACTATTATCGAATCCCAACCCCACCCCATCACAATTTTAGTCTCACTTAACTATAAGAATAGTTTATTTTACTTCATCATAGATTCTTTGACTCTCTTCGTCATCTAAGGAACTAGCTGGTATATTAACTTTTACTGCTTTCGAGGTTCTTCTCTGACTTGGCTACTACAACACGTTCACTATGCTGTTCGTAATTTATTTCCTACATTTTTATTCCCTCTTATTTATAAGGCTTCTTCCTGCAATACGTTGAAATGTCCCCTTAGAACAATTGTACACGAGACTGTGCTTAACCTGACACACAATATTATTTAGCGCAACGCAATCTGACTATCAAAGATCCCTGCAAAAGAATGGCCCTGAGTAACATTAAACTATACCTTTCAGAAATCACTTACTTCACAAAAATCTTCGTTACTCGAACTACTGCAATACAGCGAATCTGTTGCGACTGTGCAGGTGCACATTCACCATCGAAGAGTCTTGCGGAGAATATAGCAAGTCCATAAACCACCACTTGTCCACTCACAAAAAAAATTTGTTTGAAATGTCCTTAGAACCAGCAATGCTGTTATCCAGTCCCTTGCTGAATTATTAACACACGTGCAAACACTAACAGTCCCAACTTCTCACATATTGTCCATATACTATGACCAACAGAAATGTGTGCAGTGAAATGTAACTTACAAGTTACTTAATTTGATGAACTGGTGTCAATTACAATATTATAACATGAGAATACAATTACAAAGGTACAAAATACATCATTAAAAACATAACAATACAGATAACATTTGTAGTAATACAGGCTTTACAAAAGAATAGAAATAAACATATACATCAGTGTTACAGGAATTATGACATAAGTACATACATAAAAGATCAGAATAACTTGCGAAACATCAACTTCACACATGAGCATTAAAACAAAACAGAATAAATAATGTCTCAACATTTTTACAAAGTAAATAACATAGAAAAATTCTACAACATAGCTCTCATCAGCTAAACACATAAAGACAGGAAAAACACAAATACACAAGGGTACACAAACCTATAGAGGGATGACACAAAAGGAAAGGACAGGGTTTGTTTTACTGCAGTATTTTGCATGGAGATCTCCCTTCGTTCATCATTATTCCCAAAAAATCCTATCTAAGCCTGCTTTCTGTATTCTGTTCACATCCTCTGTCAAATTAGTTTTTCTCCACTGTACAGTATCCTTTATTTTCTTCCAAGTCATCATAGTTAGTTTCTTATATAGTCTACCCCTCTTAAGCTAACTTAAATCTACTGAGCTCAGATGCTAAACTAAGGGACGAGGCAATGCAGCAACATATAACAAATTAACACAAACAGCAATGCAAAAAAAAAAGAAAATGGAAAATTGCAAAGCAAGATACAGTAAATCTAAATTACCAAGCAATGCAACATTACAACTAATATGAGCCAATGTGCAGCAACAAGAAAAATAAGTCAGTAGTAAAACTAGCTTAACAGAGTAACACAATTTAAAATTCAGTAGCACTATGCCTGGCAAACAGCAGTAGCAACTTATATCTAAACATGACAAAGCTCAAGCAGAAAAAATATTACACTAAAATGGCCATGTCTAATACCTATGTCACATCTTAACACTAGAGTGATGCATCACGAGAACTTACACTAGCAGATAAGTTACCAAATCGTAAAGAAACTATTTATGCAATTCCTGTGAAGGGAAATGTCTATTTATGTGCCCTCGTTTTCTTGGAAGTAGATCATAAATTTCTTATTGACTGGATCTGTAGGCATAAAATAACTATATTAGTACATATATTAAATTTTTATCTTAACCAATGCTGCAGTGCAGCTAGAAACTAGATATTAAAGAAAATGAGCAAATATCTACAAAGGACGGCATGAAACATCATTCATTAGCCATATGGCATTTCATAATGCCATAAAAATTCCCTCAATTCTAGAGAAAGACGCTTGTCATAATCAGGTGTGCAGATGTAAGTGTGTCGTGTTTGCGGTGCTTTCTACAAAGGTATGTCAAAAGCGAGGATAATGGCCTCCCTTTTTTTTCTTTTCTACCTGAGCGTCTGAAAAGGCTTGTTCTCCAGGTGTCTGATGCAGCTGTGTGCCCACGACGCACGTGCAGGTGGTCACTTAACTTTCTTACGGAAATATTTACGACAGCAGCTTCCGCTACAGTGACAGTCTCATATAAAAATATTTCACAGGTCAAGAATTTGCATTGCAAATGTGTAGAAACAAAATCTTACTGCATAATACACATCGTTGTCGTAAAAATATCATAACATCTCAGTCAATTCTCAAAATCGTTGTAGCTTCCTCCAATAATTTCAAAACCTAAAAAAATTCTCTGCTTATGTCAAAAGTGTCATCTGCCTCAAACATACTTTAAAAATCATGATCTGATACCAAATACATCATTCAAAGCTCTCGTAGTATCACAATGGTTCCGAAAAAATATGAACAGTTCACAAAGTACAGACAAAATACAATTTCGTAAGTGTGAAGTAATCCAACTCTGTAATTGCGTAAACATGTGTCACTGATGTAGTAAAAAAAATATTTATCTCTCTGTTAAATGATCAGATAGGTGTGTAATTTGTGTGTTAGAGAAATATGGTACCGATGTGTAAAGTTGTATAAGCAAATACCATATTAGCTAGGGCTCCTTGTGCTTGCCAAACACATGATACACAAAGTAACCGTGTACCCCCCCGAGGATTATTGTAATTATACCCTCAGGTGTTACAGATTACAGCAATGGAATGAAATGTATCACGGAAAACTTTCTTTGTAATTCAAAAATCTTTAAAAATAAATGTTTTAAGTACAAAATTAATCACTCAAATACGTGTCCTGTAGCGCTATATGTGCGTCTTGCTGTAAGATCATCTCTGTGGAAGTCTCGTAGTTATTGTCCTCCGAAAGCTAAGTTGTGCAGAAGTCAATGTACTTACCTCATGATAAACAAAAGTGAAATGCTATGCGTATAGATATCTTACTTATTACGCTTATTGCCGTGATGAAGAAAGTACTGTGCTGTAACGTATTGTTGTGCTACAGAAAAGGCTGTCTCCTTGTAGCTATACCACAAAAGTTACTACTAAAACATGTTTTACTTCCCAGAATAATACAGAAAAACTGTGCAAAAATGAAACAGAAACACCGCAAACAGATTCTAAGTCTGACAAAGCATACTAGTAATGTAAAGTGAAAAGTTATATGGCAAAGACAAAGTTAAAAGGCAGATTATCTTTCAATAAACGGTTTTACATGTGAAATGTGGTGTAAACCTTTACTCTTCCTGGTACGCAGAGTTTCAACTTTAACGCAATTATCATGTGGTATACGTCGGTGAGGAGTGCTAAAATTTTTCTCAAGGTTGGCGTCTATGTTATTTTTCTCTGAGCCATCCGGCGCACGCGGAAGCCTGCGGTGCAAGTCATTGTCTATTTCTTTGTTGGCGCGCGTCGTTACTGGGATTAGGAGACCTAACTTCCACAAATTCGCCTTGCCGAGAGAGCCCAGCTCTGTTAGAAACCCGCCAGTTCTGATGAAATTCACGTCTGTCGTTTTGTCGGTAGTTTACATAGTTTCTTGTTTGTCGGTCATGTGGTGGAGACTTTCTCCCTGAATTACCACTGCCCGGTGGACCGTTGCGTCTGAAGTTATTCTGTCTCCCGTGATAATAATTGTTCTGGTTGCCAAATTGTCTGTTTCTATGAGTGTCTCTGTCATATTCATTTCTATGGAAATGCGATCTCTCTCTGTAACTATTACTCTGCCAGTGGTTGCCATACGGGTGGTGTCTCTTTTGGTCACGATTTACTTTGTAAAAATAGCCTTGTCGCGTCCAGTTATTATTTCTGTCATCGCGGAATTATGACGGATGTGCCCTGTAGTGATTGTTTTTCTATTTTCGCATCCCGCGACTGCCTGTGTCAATTTCTAATTCTTTTAGGAGTCCCTGAAAAGCTTCAATGTCATCTTTGCAACGTCCTGCTAAAATAATATGTCGTAAATGTTCAGGCAGTTTGATTAAGCAAATGCGGATGAGTTCTGAGGGGCTGTATGGGTTTGAAAGATACTGATTCTTATGCAACATGTCTTCAAAATACTTCATAAGACTGGAAAATTCAGATTGTTCGAAACGTTTCATCATTATGATGCTATGTTTTACTCGATCTTGTGTGGCTTGAGACCAATATGCTGAGAGGAAGGCATGGTAAAATTCTCCTTCACTGTGGCAATCGTGAATGACCGATCGCATTCTTACAGCTGGTTCATTCTCTAAGTAGCCACACATAAATTCTAATCTGTGTTCTAATGACCAGTTGGGAGGAAAACAATGAGAGAATTGATGGAGCCACGCTTGTGGATGAATGTCGTTGGCAGAATTCTTAAACGTTTTGAATTTACGTGTAGTAATGAACAGCTTATAGTCAAAATCATCGTGTCGGTGAGTAGCATATCGGTCATTGTTACGTCGTGTCGGCGGTTCCATCTCAAAATTCGGTGTACCTTGCCAATTTCTTTCATAATTTCCGAAGTGCCCTGAATTATTATTTTGTGGCTGTTCCGTATTTCTATGTCCCTCTTCCCGTGTTGGAGCGCGAGTGTCCTCTGAAATATGTAATTCTTGTATTACCTGCGTCAACTGATCTTGTACTTCCCGGATTTCTCTTTTGTACTGTGTATTGATTTGATTTTGATTTTGTTTGAATTTTCTTATTTGTTCATACTCTTCAGTGTCAGTGAAGGCTACGGGTCTTGTGTCATTCAGATCATCATCTACCTTTGTAGATAAGTTAGTGACCTGATCCGAAAGTTCGGCTACTTTCTCCGATAGTGTACTTATTTCCTCCATGTGTCTTTCTGAACCAATTTTCAGGGTAACTACTGTGTCCTTTAAATTTTCCTGAGTTTTTGCAAGTTGCGTAACCGAATCGGTAGATGCAACTGAGTCAATTTTAGCTTGCAAGGTCTCATGATTTTCATGAACAATAGTTTGCAGTTCTTTTATGGCTGCTTCGTGATTCTGTAATGCATTTTCATGACGCGAAAAAATAGGTTGGAAATGCTCACAAATTTGTGTTTTTACGTCATTACAGACCTTTTGACATTTCGATTCGATGTTATGTAACTCAGTGGTTAAATCTTCACGTGTTTGTTCAAGTGTGGTGTCTAACTTTTGAAGATTTTGTTCCATTGTGTCTAACTTTTGAAGATTTTGTCCCATTTGTTGCATTAATTGTAATAACAATGCATTAGTGTCTGGAATCTGTTCCTCTACGCTTTTCGGCAGTGCATTTGCACCAGCAACATTCACATTTTGACAAGCAGAAAATGTGTCTTGACTTATTTGAGAAAACGGTGAGGACCCAAAACCCAAGTCTACAGTATTTGCAATATTGTGTTCTGTCATTTCGGATTCCTGAGGCGAGCTGTTGCCGACCGATCGATCGATAATGCTTCCCTGTTCACTACCTGTTTGACTGTCTACACCATTATTTGCCGCCCGCTCCATTTCCCTATGCACAATTACCAAATTACTACTTCTAATGTCTGTTAATTCACTACCCAGTGGTGCTGATAAGCTACGCTCGTCGTCACTATTATTTCTCAGTTTACTTTGGAGCCGAGTGTTACGTTTTTCACACGCCATTATTGTCACAATATTTCACACGACAACACAGAAAAACACAATTTGAAGAGGAAAAATAGGGGAACACATTAACATAGCACTGAAAATAATATCTAGTTAATTGTAAGCGTAGCTGCGAAATACTTGGTGCAAATCTACCTGCATGCCACAACTGTTTTACTGCACAATAATGAAAGACTGCAACTACAAAGGAGATTCTCTCTACAATTACGCGCTAGCAATAAACAAAATCTACGCTAATTACACAAACTACAAGAAAAAATCAGAAGATTCCAGTGAGGTATCCTAGGCTAAGGGTCGACATATGAAACGTCCCCTTAGAACAATTGTACACGAGACTGTGCTTAACCTGACACACAATATTATTTAGCGCAACGCAATCTGACTATCAAAGATCCCTGCAAAAGAATGGCCCTGAGTAACATTAAACTATACCTTTCAGAAATCACTTACTTCACAAAAATCTTCGTTACTCGAACTACTGCAATACAGCGAGCGCCACTATTGCCAGCTAAATAAAAGATTCAAACTACAGAAGGCACTAACTACTGATAGGGATAGTTAGCAAATGAAAGATATTAATAGAGAACAAACAATGTATTTACCTTAATAGTCATAATATATATAGCAGTTCATGACAAATTACAAAACTCCGCCATCTTTCTCCCCACATCCACCACTGCTGGCGGCTCACCTCCAACTGCGCAACGCTACGCGCTGTTCACATCCAGCTGCCGCTGCCCAACACTACAATGGCAGACAACAATGCAAACTAGCCACAGGCTGCACACAGCACAGCTAGTGATTTTCATACAGAGCGCTACGTAACGTTGCCAATAAGAAAATATAAACAGCCTACTTACAACGTCCTTTTGATTTTGTATTGGTAACTCTTTACTGACCCGACCAGAAGTTTGTTCGTCCTACCAGTATACTTCACTAATTTTCACCATATTTTCAACCTACTCATTTCCCTTTTTAAATTTCCTAACTCACCTTTTTGATTAAGGAATCCAACATTTCATGCTCTGACCCCTAGACGTCAGTTTTGATGACAACATCCTCTTGGGTAAGTATCCACCCAGAGATCCGAATGAGGGACTATTTTACTTTGGGAATGTTTTGGAGAGGAGGATATCATCATTACTAAGCCTGGCAGTATAGATGCATGACCTTGAGAAATTCAATAGCGGTAATTTACCCTTTCTTTCAGTACTTCGCAATACCAACATAGCAAGAGCATGCTGGCTAGTGTTACAACATCAGGTCAATCAATCATCAAGACTAATGCCCCTGCAACTACTGAAAAAGCTGCTGCATTTCTTCAAGAACCACATATTTGTCTTGCCCCTCCACAAATACAACTCAGATGTGGTCTAACTTACGGTACGGATATGTGGTGTGTGCGGCGTGAGTGTTTTCGTACGGTATAACTGCATCTGTGTTATTACTGATTATTAAATAAATGAAACCCAGTGCAGATCGACACCTAGGACAGTAGAGACGAATCACAAGCTTGGAATTTTACAAGGATGGGAACGAAATCAACCGCACGCTTTCAAAGGAACCATCCCGACATTTGCATGGAGCGAATTGAGAAAAATCACAGAAAACCTAAATCTGGATGGCTAAACACAGATCTGAATCGTCGGGCTCCAGAATTAGAGCTCGGGGTGCAAAGCACTCCCCCACCTGGCTCGGTAAGTTACCGTTGGATTCTGCACCGTCGCGCTTGCATACGTAAACGACCTTGCCTACACAAGCAGGTCACATCGCGTTGACGTAGTTAATGTAAAATTTCCTCGTGTATGTTCAAAGCCTAAAGGCGGAAGAATCAGCAATGATCAACGACATAAGGATGCAGAAGGCAATGGAAACCACTGCATTAAAGACACGTAACGTGTATTCACAGGACATGTGGCCTGTAATTGAAGAAGTGTCATGATGATCTCTCCATTGGCAAAAGATTCCGGAATAGTCCCCCATTCGGATCTCCGGGAGGGGACTGCCAAGGGGGAGGTTACCATGAGAAAAAGATTGAATAATCAACGAAAGGATAACGTGGGCGGGGCGTGGAATGTCAGAAGCTTGAACGTGGTAGGGAAACTAGAAAATCTGAAAAGAGAATTGCAAAGGCTCAATCTAGATATAGTAGGGGTCAGTGAAGTGAAGTGGAAGGAAGACAAGGATTTCTGGTCAGATGAGTATCGGGTAATATCAACAGCAGCAGAAAATGTTATAACAGGTGTAGGATTCGTTATGAATAGGAAGGTAGGGCAGAGGGTGTGTTACTGTGAACAGTTCAGTGTCCGGGTTGTTCTAATCAGAATCGACAGCAGACCAACACCGACAACGATAATTCAGGTATACATGCCGACGTCGCAAGCTGAAGATGAACAGATAGAGAAAGTGTATGAGGATATTGAACGGGTAATGCAGTATGTAACGGGGGACGAAAATCTAATAGTCATGGGCGACTGGAATGCAGTTGTAGGGGAAGGAGTAGAAGAAAAGGTTACAGGAGAATATGGGCTTGGGACAAGGAATGAAAGAGGAGAAAGACTAATTGAGTTCTGTAACAGATTTCAGCTAGTAATAGCGAACACCCTGTTCAAGAATCACAAGACGAGGAGGTATACTTGGAAAAGGCCGGGAGATACGGGAAGATTTCAATTAGATTTCGTCATGGTCAGACAGAGAATCCGCAATCAGATACTGGATTGTAAGGCGTACCCAGGAGCAGATATAGACTCAGATCACAATATAGTAGTGATGAAGAGTAGGCTGAAGTTCAAGACATTAGTCAGGAAGAATCAATACGCAAAGAAGTGGGATATGGAAGTACTAAGGAATGACGAGATACGTTTGAAGTTCTCTAACGCTGTAGATACAGCAATAAGGAAAAGAGCTGTAGGCAGTACAGTTGAAGAGGAATGGACATCTCTAAAAAGGGCCATCACAGAAGTTGGGAAGGAAAACATAGGTACAAAGAAGGTAGCTGCGAAGAAACCATGGGTAACAGAAGAAATACTTCAGTTGATTGATGAAAGGAAGTACAAACATGTTCCGGGAAAATCAGGAATACAGAAATACAAGTCGCTGAGGAATGAAATAAATAGGAAGTGCAGGGAAGCTAAGACGAAATGGCTGCAGGAAAAATGTGAAGACATCGAAAAAGATATGATTGTCGGAAGAACAGACTCAGCATACAGGAAAGTCAAAACAACCTTTGGTGGCATTAAAAGCAACGGTGGTAACATTAAGAGTGCAACGGGAATTCCACTGTTAAATGCAGAGGAGAGAGCAGATAGGTGGAAAGAATACATTAAAAGCCTCTATGAGGGTGAAGATTTATCTGATGTGATAGAAGAAGAAACAGGAGTCGATTTAGAAGAGATAGGGGATCCAGTATTAGAATCGGAATTTAAAAGAGCTTTGGAGGACTTACGGTCAAATAAGGCAGAAGGGATAGATAACATTCCATCAGAATTTCTAAAATCATTGGGGGAAGTGGCAACAAAACGACTATTCACGTTAGTGTGTAGAATATATGAGTCTGGCGATATACCATCTGACTTTCGGAAAAGCATCATCCACACAATTCCGAAGACGGCAAGAGCTGACAAGTGCGGGAGTTATCGCAAAATCAGCTTAACAGCTCATGCATCGAAGCTGCTTACAAGAATAATATACAGAAGAATGGAAAAAAATTGAGAATGCGCTAGGTGACGATCAGTTTGGCTTTAGGAAAAGTAAAGGGACGAGAGAGGTAATTCTGACGTTACAGCTAATAATGGAAGCAAGGCTAAAGGAAAATCAAGACACTTTCATAGGATTTGTCGACCTGGAAAAAGCGTTCGACAATATAAAATGGTGCAAGCTGTTCGAGATTCTGAAAAAAGTAGGGGTAAGCTATAGGGAGAGACGGGTCATATACAATATGTACAACAAGCAAGAGGGAATAATAAGAGTGGACGAGCAAGAACGAAGTGATCGTATTAAGAAGGGTGTAAGACAAGGCTGTAGCCTTTCGCCCCTACTCTTCAATCTGTACATCGAGGAAGCAATGATGGACATAAAAGAAAGGTTTAGCAGTGGAATTAAAATACAAGGTGAAAGGATATCAATGATACGATTCGCTGATGACATTGCTATCCTGAGTAAAAGTGAAGAAGAATTAAATGATATGCTGAACGGAATGAACAATCTAATGAGTACACAGTATGGTTTGAGAGTAAATCGGAGAAAGACGAAGGTAATGAAAAGTAGTAGAAATGAGAACAGCGAGAAACTTAACATCAGGATTCATGGTCACGAAGTCAATGAAGTTAGGGAATTCTGCTACCTAGGCAGTAAAATAACCAATGACGGACGGAGCAAGGAGGACATCAAAAGCAGACTCGCTATGGCAAAAAAGGCATTTCTGGCCAAGAGAAGTCTACTAATATCAAATACCGGCCTTAATTTGAGGAAGAAATTTCTGAGGATGTACGTCTGGAGTACAGCATTGTGTGGTAGTGAAACATGGACTGTGGGAAAACCGGAACAGAAGAGAATCGAAGCATTTGAGATGTGGTGCTATACACGAATGTTGAAAATTAGGTGGACTGATAAGGTAAGGAATGAGGAGGTTCTACGCAGAATCGGAGAGGAAAGGAAGATGTGGAAAACACTGATAAGGAGAAGGGACAGGATGATAGGACATCTGCTAAGACATGAGGGAATGACTTCCATGGTACTAGAGGGAGCTGTAGAGGGCAAAAACGGTGGAGGAAGACAGAGATTGGATTACGTCAAGCAAATAATTGAGGACGTAGGTTGCAAGTGCTACTCTGAGATGAAGAGGTTAGCACAGGAAAGGAATTCGTGGCGGGCCGCATCAAACCAGTCAGTAGACTGATGACCAAGAAAAAAAAATGTTCAAAGTAAAAGATTTTGACACAGTTTATGCATCGTCCGGTGGACTCTGAAACGCTCCTACTGAGATATAATCCATCATTGGTCAGATTTCCTGCAGATTTGGGTTCCTAAGCGTGCAGAATATTTTGGCACATAATCGTAACAATCGGTAGAAGGTCAGGCAGCACTGTAATAACATAAACTGATGTTATGTGATATTAAACTCTCCAACTCTACGCAAGTCGTTCTGAAAACTGCAACGAATTCCCTAATGGGATACGGCAGGTAGCCTATCCGTGTAGGCGAACCCCGCTGTGGTTTCAACTGCCGCTGCGTCAGTGCAACGAGAAGAGTGAGAATTAAACTTACGTAATAGATATTTGCTCTCAGGAGTGATAATATGGTCTTTCAAACAAACCTGAGAATTAGAAATCCTACTGTAGAGACCATATAGCTGGTATGTTCATTTAATTTCCGAATACGTTACGGACCGCAAAATGTGAATATGCGATTGACACACACAGTGGTTACGGTTACTACTAGCCACACCACAAGTTGGGAAACGGGGCCAAATTTCTAGTGGTTTACTATCGAGTTGAGATTTTCAAACAAATGTTTTATTCATATCTTACAGAAAATAGCAGTACGGCCATAAACAGCCTTTCAAACACGCCGCTAACGGCAATCAAGTAATTTATAGCAATGCAACAGTTTAAAAATTTCTTAAAAAAAAACACACACACACACACAGAAGCTAGCAGTACGGCAATAACAGCCTTTCAAAACACGCCGCTAACGGCAATCAAGTCATTTATAGCAATACAACAGTATAAAAAAGTTTTTTTTTAAAAAAAAGAGAAAACAGAAGCTAACAGTACGGCAATAAACAACCTTTAAAAACACGCCGCTAACGGCAATCAAGTAATTTATAGCAATACAACAGTTAAAAAAAATTAAAGAACATTAGTAAACAGGCTACTATGGTAAATACAGAACTTTGTTAATAAAGTACGGTGAGGTAGTGAAGCTACCAACACCGCCATTAAAAAAAAATCAAAGGTCTCAGAAAACACACGATTAATGGCAATAAAGGAATGGAGAAATTTAAAAAGATTTTTAAACAAAAGTGTCCTGGAATATCAATAGAACATAACAGATATGACGGACCTGTGTAATCACCCACTCAGGGATGCTCAGGCTAGGCAGAATACTGACCAATTTAAATACGCCCGTAAAGACAATTGCCACTCTCAGGCTGGTCACTGCACCGACTTTTGGACAGCGAAAACTTGTAGTAAGATGGCTTAACTTGCTGACAGAATTAGAGCTAACCTCGTGTAAGGAAACATTACACCACACAGTCCTGAATGAGCAACCACATGATCAACCAACAAGAAGCATGAATTTACTCAGAGCAGCACTTACAGCCTACGTCCTCAACTATCTGTCTTGCTCTACAGTTTTTGCCCTCTTGCCCTCTACAGCTCCCTCTAGAGTCATGGATGTCATTCCCTGATTCCCTCCTATCCCTTCTACATATCAGTGATTTTCACACAATTATTTCCTTCCTGAGTCTGCGCAGAACCTCCTCGTTCCTTACCTTATGAGTCCACCTAATTTTCAACATTCGTGTGTAGCACCAAATCCAAATGCTTCGATTCTCTTTTGTTCCGGTTTTCCCACAGTTCATGCTTCACTACCGTACAATGCTCTACTCTAGACATACATTCTCAGAACTTTCTTCCTCGAAGTAAGGTCGATATTTGATAGTATAGATTTCTCTTTGCCAGGAATGCTATTTTTGCCACTGCTAGTTTGCTTTTGATGTCCTCCTTGCTCCGTCCGTCATTGGTTATTTTACTGCCTAGGTAGCTGAATTCCGTGACTTCATCTACTTCGTGACCATCAATCCTGATCTTAAGTTTCTCGCTGTTCTCATTTCTGCTAATTCTCGTTACTTTCGTCTCAATTACTTTCATTTCATATTCTGTACTCATTAGAAAGTTCATTCCATTCAGCAGCTAGTGTAATTCTTCTTCACTTTCACTAGTATAGCAATGTCGTCAGTAAATCGTATCATTGCTATCCTTTCAGCCTGAATTTTAATTCGACTCCTAGACTTTTCTTCTATTTCCATCATTACTTCTTCGATGTACAGATTAACAGTACGGGTGAAAGACTACATCCCTTCCTTACACCCTTTTTAATCCGAGCACTTCGTTTCTGATCGTCCACTCTTATTATTCCCTCTTGGTTCTTGTACATACTGTATAGGGTGAGCCACTAACTATTGCCACCTAGAATAACTCCGAAAGTATGATAGTAGCTGAAAAGTTTGTGGGACAAATGTTGCATGGGACAAATGTTGAATGGGAAAAATGTTGCATGGGGGCCATAATATGATGTTGATTTTTTGCTACTAGGTGTGGTCGCTTCAGAGATATGAAGGTCAACTTTGATTTTTTAAATGGGATACTATAGTTTGGCACTTATTGTCTGATAGCGGCTATTGAGACGAATCCAATGATGTGCAACAGTAAGGTCTTTGATGGCCAACGAAGGTCACAAAGGTGGCATGGACGTCCATTTACAGAAGGTGTTCGAAGTGATGACCATTGGTATCAATGCAGTGCTGCAATCTTCTTATCATGGATTGAGTGGTATTCCTTATCACATTGGCACTTATCGAAGCATATTCTCTGACAATTCTCTCTCGTATCTCGTGCAAATAGTAAACATTCGCCGAATACGGCGTATCCATACTAGTATCGTCAAATCATGCGAATGTGAATGGTGTATTCCTTCAAAGAACAAGTCGATATGCTTCTGATTTACGGAGAATGCCAACGAAATTAAAACAAAATGGCTCTGAGCACTATGGGACTTAACACCTATGGTCATCAGTCCCCTAGAACTTAGAACTACTTGAACTTAACTAACCTAAGGACATCACACAACACCCAGTCACCATGAGGCAGAGAAAATCCCTGACCCCGCCGGGAATCGAACCCGGGAACCCGGGCGTGGGAGGCGAGAATGCTACCGCACGACCACGAGCTGCGGACACCAACGAAATTCAGCGAGAGCTAGAGACTTATACGCTGAAAGATAACCTGAACTTACTCACTCTACACGTCGCACATTTAAATACGTGTATGATAATTTGAGAACAACTGGATCTTTAACGCATCGGAAACATATCCAGCTAAGGAAAGTTAATAACGAGGAAACGGAAATTGGTACTCATGCCACTGTGGTTCGAGGTCCTTGTGTTAGTTCGCGTAAAATAGCAAGGGAATCTGGTATCAGCGAGAGTAGTGTTGTTCGTGTTCTGCATCGCCATAAATTTCATCCTTACCATATCAGTCTCCACCAAGAATTAACCGATACGGATAGTATGCGTCGTATTGAATTCTGCCGATGGGCTCAACTTCACATTCAGATGGATGATGCTTTTATTAATTTGATTTCATTTACTGACGAGGCTACATTCACCAACCATGGAAATGTTGATTTGCATAACAGGTATTATTGGGCAACTGAAAATCGATGTTAGCTGCGGCAAGCTGCACACCAAAAACCGAGGTCAGTGGGTGTATGGTGCGGAATTCTGGAGGACAGAATTATAGGCTCCTATTTCATCGAAGGAAATACTAATGGTAGGAAGTACATCACATTACTGCAAAAAACGTTAGGTCTGTTATTGGAAGAAATACCTTTACGAACAAAGAACGGAATGTCGTATCAATACGATGGTTGTCGGGCACATTTTTCGCTGATGGATAGAAATGAGTTGCAGAGACAATTCCCAAATTGTTGGGTTGGACGCGGAGGAGATGTGTAGTGGCCGGCTCGTTCGCCAGATTTGACGCCTCTGGATTTTTACTTACGGGGATTCGTAAAAGACATTGTTTATAAAGTTCCAACTACACCTGAAGATATGCGAGAGAGAACTGTCATGGCATGTCCTTCGGTAAGTGCCGATGGGATAAGGAATGCCACTCAATTCATGATAATAAGATTGCAGCACTGCATTGATACCAATGGTCGTCACTTCGAACACCTTCTGTAAATGGAAGTTCATGCCACCTTTTTGACCTTCGTTGACCTTCAAAGACCTTACTGTTACACATCACTGGATTCGTCTCGATAACCGCTGTCATAAAATAAGTGCCAAAGTGTAGCATACCATTGAAAAAGAAACCAAGTTAACCTTCATATCTCTGAAGCTACCCCATATAGCAACAAAAAACCGACGTCGTGTTATGGCCCCCGTTGCCCCATGCAACTTTTGTCCCACAAACTTTTCGGCTCCTATCATACTTACGGAGTTATTCTTGGTGACAGTAGTTAGTGACTCACCCAGTATATTACCCGTCTCTCCCTATAGCTTACCCCTATTTTTCTCAGAATTTCGAACATTTTGCACAATTTTACTTTGTCCAGCGCTTTTTTCAGGTCGACAAATCCTATGAACGTATCTTGATTTTTCTTTAGTCTTGCTTCCATTATTAACCGCAACGTCAGAATTGCCTCTCTGATGCCTTTACCTTTTCTAAAGTCAAACTGGTCGTCCTCTGACACATCCTCGATTTTCTTTTCGATTCTTTGTATATTATTATTGTCAGCAGCTTGGACGTATGAGCTGTTAAGGAGATTATGTGGTAATACTCGCACTTGTCAGGTCTTGCAGTCTTCGGAATTGTGTGGATGATATTCTTGCGAAAGGCCAGATTAATACATTCTAAATACCAACGTGAATAGTAGTTTTGTTCCACTTCCTCTCGTGATTTTAGAAATTCTGATGGAATCTTATCCATCCATTCTGTCTTATTTGATCTTAAGTCCTCCAAAGCTCTCTTAAATTCTGATACTAAAACTGGTTCCCCTATCTCTTCTAAATCGACTCCTGTTTCTTCTTCTACCACATCAGGCAAATCTTCCCCTCATAGAGGCTTTCAACGTATACGTTCCATCTATCCGCTTTCTGCTCTGCATTTAATACTGGAATTCCCGTAGCACCCTTAATGTTACCACCCTTGCTTTTAATGTCACCGAAGGTTGTTTTGAATTTACTGCATGCTGAATCTGTCCTTCCGACAATCATTTCTTTTTCGTTTTCTTCACATTTTTCATGCAGCTGTTTCGTCTTAGATTCCCTGCGTTTCCTATTTATTTCATTCCTCAGTGACTTGTATTTCTGTATACCTGAGTTTCCCGGAACATTTTTGCACTTCCTCCTTTCATCGATCAACTGAAGTATTTTTTCTGTTACTCGTGGTTTCTTCGCAGTTACCTTCTTTGTTCCTATGTTTTTCTTCCCAACATCTGTGATATCCCTTTTTAGAGATGTCCAATCCTCACCTACTGTTCTGGCTACTGAGACATTCCTAATTGTTGTATATATAGCCTTAGAGAACTTCAATCATTCCTTAGTACTTCCGTATCCCACTTCTTTGTGTACTGATTCTTCCTGACTAATGTCTTAAACTTTAGCCTACTCTTCATCACTGCTATATTGTGATCAGAATCTGTATCTGCTCCTGGGTACGGCTTACAATCCAGTATCTGATTTCAGAATCTCTGTCTGACTATGATGTAATGTAACTGAATTCTTCTCGTATCGCCAAGCCTTTTCCAAATGTACCTCCTCCTCTTGTGATTTTTGAATAGAGTATTCGCTATTGCCAGCTGAAATTTACTACAGAGCTCAGTTAATTTTTCTCCTCTCTCATTCCTTGTCCCAAGCACTTATTCTCCCGTAACCTTTTCTTCTAATCCTCCCCCCGACAACTGCCTTCCACATGACTCTTAGATTTTCATCTTCCCTTATGTACTGTATTATCCATTTAATATCGTCGTATACTTTCTCTATCGCTTCATCTTCAGCTTGCGACGTTGGCATGTATACCTGAATTAACGTTACCGGTGTTGGTTTGCTGACGATTCTAAAAAGAATAACCCCATCACTGACTGTTCACAGTAACACACTCTCTGACCAACTTTCCTATTGATAGCGAATCTTACTCCCTTTATACCGTTTTTTGCTGGTTCTGATATTACCTTATACTCATCTGATCAGAAATCTTTGTTTTCTTTACATTTCACTACACTGACCCCTATTATATGTAGATTAAACCTGTGCATTTCCGATTTCAGATTGTCTAGTTTCCCTACCACGTTCAAGCTTCTGACATTCCACGCCCCGGCTCTTAGAACGTTATTCTTTCGTTGATTAATCAATCTTTTCTCATGGTGTCCTGCCCCTTGGCAGTCCCCTCCCGGAGATCCGAATGAGGGACTATTCTAGAATCTTCTGCCAATGGAGATATCATCATGACACTTGTTCAATTACATGCCACATGTCCTGTGAATACACGTTACAGGTCTTTAATGCAGTGGTTTCCGTTGCCTTCTGCATTCTCATACCATTCATTGATCATTGCTGACTCTTCAGCCTTGAAGGGCAGTTTCCCACCCCTAGGACAAGAGAGTGCTCTGAACCTCTGTCCATTCCTCCGCCCTCTTTGACAAGCCCTTTGGCAAAATGAGGATGACTTCTTAGGCCAGAAGTCTTCGGCCGTCAATACTGATTATTAATCAAAATTTCGGCAGTGTTGGGATTCGAACCCAGGATGGAGGACTTTTGATTACTAATCAAAGACCCTACCCCCCTTTTTTCCGATATAGTTCGTTGCTTTTGGTCTGGGCGGACGTCGCAAGACATCCGTTCAAGTTGATCGTTGAGTCCTTGACTCCAAGCAAACGAAAAACTATTTCCAGCCCAACTCGTGCAGTTTTGCTATTGTAGCGACAAATGCATGGCCAGGCGAATAGTCATGAGTAGTGGAAATAGTGAGTTCTGGTGTACTTTGATATCAATTTGCTATGCCACTTAATTAAGTTGATGAATTAAACCACCCCTCCCGTTCCCTTTACCCTACTTTTTGGCTAAGTGGTTTATGACCCGCTGGGGTTTGATTTATGACCCCCATGGGGATAATCCGTTCTTCTGAGAAACATCCTACTGCTCCTTGGCTTCCTCTTCCCCATCCCTCTGGGAAATGGGATACCTTGTCACTCCACCACAATTCCATTGGGAGCCTCTTTTCCCCTCCTGGAAAATACCCCAACCCTCCCCTCCTCTACCCTTCTCCCCCCTCCCCACTCCATCTGGAAACTGGCGGGAGAGAGACCGAGTCTTAGGTGAGCTGCTGTGGAGGAAGGATCTCACAACATGAAATTCACATCTTTGTTAACTGGCATAGTAATATATCATCATCATCATCATCATCATCATCATCATCATTTAAGACTGATTATGCCTTTCAGCGTTCAGTCTGGAGCATAACCCCCCTTATAAAGTTCCTCCATGATCCCCAATAGTAATATATTGTCAATTAAATTTGTATGTTAATACATTTGTTTGTATGTTCTTTATTTAATCAGTTTGTGTGAGACAGGGCTTCTCCCTTCCCCTCCTCCACTTTCCATGATGTAATGACCGTAAGCACCAAGGAATGGAATGAAGTGCGATATATTAGCCAACATTTATAGTTGCTCATGCGTATGCCGGTCATCCAGGCACTGCCAGGTACGAGGAGGAGCATGGAGATCAGGCCACGTCTACCAGGTGAGTGCAGTGGCACCGCCGGCCGAAGTGGCCGTGCGGTTAAAGGCGCTGCAGTCTGGAACCGCAAGACCGCTACGGTCGCAGGTTCGAATCCTGCCTCGGGCATGGATGTTTGTGATGTCCTTAGGTTAGTTAGGTTTAACTAGTTCTAAGTTCTAGGGGACTAATGACCTCAGCAGTTGAGTCCCATAGTGCTCAGAGCCATTTTTTTGCAGTGGCACCTGGCAAAGCACCAAGCACTAACAGCTATGTTCCTGTGGACTAATGCCCCGTCGTCTGCCGACTGCACAGGGAAACCTCTATGGGGGGGCAGCAGATAAACTGTTTTTGGAAGCAGTACAGCCCCTTGCCGCCAGGAGACACTCGCGCCGATATCGGTCCGAGCAGACAAATGTGCCTACCAGCCCAGAGACCTCCATTGTTCTCACAGATCTCAAAAAGGTTGTTTACTGAAATTGTACTTGCAAAAATTTGTGCACCATGTGTGTCGAGAAGAAAAAAAAAATTGTACGTCAGAAATATATACACACACCTTGCACGTCATGTAAATAGAACAGTTTTTTAAGTTTTACATGCTGCTAACTGTCTAAATGTGATTAATTTTTAAGTGTAGGTGTATTTGCACATAGTGAACAGTCCATCAGAATCGTTGATGTACCACAACTATGTAACTGTTACTATTGGGAGTATGCAATTTAGTTGTAGTATAAGAATAACAAATCTCCACTTTAGTTTTTAGTGTTGATTTATTCATGTAAAATTGTAAAATTACAAGTGACTTTTTTTGTTATTTGTGTAAAACATGTATCTCTGAATTAAATATTAGAACCAAATTGTGTCTCAAAATCCAGACTATACCTCAAGAAGCAAATTGTATCTCAAGAATCAAACTATGTACATCTTTGAATATTGACTAAACAAAAAAGTTCGTTACCACACATCTCTTTGTTGTTATTTACAAAACACCTATAACAAATGAATATATACCAATCATGTGCAAGGCATAAATGACATGAGTTTTGAACATGAAGGCGAGGGAAAATAACAAATACAGGTTGGTCCATTGATCGTGACCGGCGTAAATACCTCACGAAATAAGCGTCAAACGAAAAAACCACAAAGAACGAAACTTGTCTAGCTTGAAGGGGGAAACCAGATGGCGCTATGACTGGCCCGCTAGATGGCGCTGCCATAGGTTAGACGGATATCAAGTGCGTTTTTTAAAAATAGGAACCGCCATTGTTTATTACATATTCGTGTAGTACGTAAAGGAATATGAATGTTTTACTTGGACCACTTTTTTTCGCATAGTGATAGATGGCGCTGTAATAGTCACAAACATATGGCTCACAATGTTAGACGAACAGTTGGTAACAGGTAGATTTTTTAAATTAAAATACAGAACGTAGGTACGTTTGAACATTTTATTTCGGTTGCTCCCGTGTGATACATGTACCTTTGTGAACTTAACATTTCTGAGAACGCATGCTGTTACAGCGTGATTACCTCCAAATACCACATTAATGCAATAAATGCTCAAAATGATGTCCGTCCACCTCAATGCATTTGGCAATACGTGTAACGACATTACTCTCCACAGCGAGTAGTTCGCCTTCCGTAATGTTCGCACATGCATTGACAAAGCGCTGACGCATGTTGTCAGGCATTGTCGGTGGATCACGATAGCAAATATCCTTCAACTTTCCCCACAGAAAGAAATCCGGGGACGTCAGATCCGGTGAACGTGCGGGCCATGGTATGGTGCTTCGACGACCAATCCACCTGTCATGAAATATGCTATTCAATACCGCTTCAACCGCACTCGATCTATGTGCCGGACATCCATCATGTTGGAAGTACATCGCCATTCTGTCATGCAGGGAAACATCTTGTAGTAACATGGGTAGAAAATTACGAGGGAAATCAGCATACACTGCACCATTTAGATTGCCATCGATAAAATGGGGGCCAATTATCCTTCCTCTCATAATGCCGCACCGTACATTAACCCGCCAAGGTCGCTGATGTTCCACTTGTCGCAGCCATCGTAGATTTTCCGTTGCCCAATAGTGCATATTATGCCGCTTTACGTTAAGGCTGTTAGTGAATGACGCTTCGTCGCTAAATAGAACGCGTGCAAAAAATCTGTCATCATCCCGCTATTTCTCTTGTGCCCAGTGGCAGAAATGTACACGACGTTCAAAGTCGTCGTCATGCAATTCCTGGTGCATATAAATATGGTACGGATGCAATCGATGTTGATGTAGCAATATAAACACCTACGTTTTCGAGATTCCCGATTCTCGCGCGATGTGTCTTCTACTGATGTGCCGATTAGCCGCGACAGCAGCTAAAACACCTACTTGGGCATCATCATTTGTTGCAGGTCGTGGTTGACGTTTCACATGTGGCTGAACACTTCCTGTTTCCTTAAGTAACGTAACTGTCCGGCGAACGGTCTGGACACTTGGATGATGTCGTCCAGGATACCGAGTAGCATACATAGCACACACCCGTTGGGTATTTTGATCACAATAGCCATAAATCAACACGATATCGACCTTTTCCGAAATTGGTAAACGGTCCATTTTAACACGGGTAAAGTATCACGAAGCAAACACTGTCCGAACTGGCAGAATGATACGTGATACCATGTACTTATAAGTTTGTGACTATTACAGCGCCATCTATCACAAAGCGGAAAAAGTGGTCCAACTAAAACATTCATATTTCTTTACGTACTACACGAATATGTAATAAAAATGGTGGTTCCTATTTAAAAAAACGCAGTTTATATCCGTTTGACCTATGGCAGCGCCATCTAGCGGGCCAACCAAAGCGGCATCTGGTTTCCCCCTTCAAGCTAGACGATTTTCGTTCTGTGTAGTTTTTTCGCTTGGCGCTTATTTTGTGAGATATTTGGCCCGGTCACTATCAATGTACCACCCTGTATATAGAATGGTAGAAACGTGTTAAGTAATTTGCACTCCTTGATGTTTTAGCATACTTCATATCATTGAAAGACCTTGTAACACAGCAATGCAGCAATTTTCGTAGTATTAATCTTGTAATTTTGATTAATGGAGTAATTTTTATGTAATATACGAGGGTACGTCAATTATAATCCTCAATTTAGTTATATTTTTGTTAATTTTGGTAGTACTGTCGTTTTACGTTGATGACGCATGTTTTGTTTATTTGCAGTTTTCAAGCTGCCAGGTTATTTCATTATCGCTGCCGTGCTGTTACTAATCATGGCTGCTCCGCTGTCTATTTGCACCAAAGAAGAGCAACGTTCAGTGATCCTTTTTTTTGTGGTCGGAAGGCGTATCAGGGACCGAAGTTCATCGAAGACTTTCGGTACAGTACGGTTACAGTGTTTTGCCACAACGGAGTCTACGAATGGATTGAAAAATTCCGAAATGGTCGCACAAGTGTTACGTATGATGAAGGAGCCGGACGACCGTTTACCGCCACAATTGAAGAAACCATTGAGCGTTCACGTGAAATCATTCTCTTCGACAGACGATTAAATATTGACGAAGTGGCACATCGTCTGCAAATTAGTCACGGTTCTGACTACGAAATCATCCAGAACAGACTTGGGTTTAATAACGTTTGTTCAAGATGGTTCAGACAGTTCCATAAACAAACGCTCTTGGACATCTGCAAAAAACATGTGGATCGCTATGGCAACGAAGGGGACAACTTCTTAGGAAGGATCATTACTGCTGACGAAACATGGATCCGTCATTACGAGCCGGAGAGTAAACGGCAGAGTATGGAATGGAAACATCTAAATTCACCGTGCAAGGAAAAGTTCAAGACCCAACCGTACACAGCGAAACTGATGCTTACGGTTTTTGGGGAAGCACAAGTTCGAGGACTGGAACATTATGGGGAAAGAGGCACAACAATAAACAGTGTACATTACAGTGAGATGCTTACTGCCAGGCTAAAACCTGAAATTCGAAGCAAACGCTGAGGATTGCTGTCAAAAGGTGTTATGTTGTTGCACGGCAGTGCCCATCCGCATATTGCTGCCCACACTGCTGAAATTTGAAGTACTGGGTCATGCTCAATATGGTCTCGATCTTGCCCCTTCTGACTATCATTTGTTTGATCCACTCAAACAGGCATTAATGGACTGATTGGCCTCGGACGAAGCAGTGAAAGAAGCGGTGCATTCCTGGCTCGCAGCTCAACCGAGAACCTTGTTTTATGAGGGCATCAGGAAGCATGTACAACGATGGACCAAGTGTGTTGAAACGCATTGAGACTACGTTGAAAAATGATGTTCTTGTAAGTTTCCTATTTGATTACAATAGAATTTTATAACTACTATGGTGATAGTAATTGGCTTACCCTCGTATTTTGCCACTATTTTCTAAATATCTTTTATGAATAAATAAGATTGCGTAATTTGACTGCAATATGTAAAAAAGGTTTATGTAATGACATCTAGTAAACAAGATGGTCTAGTCAGGGCGATTTGCTGTTGTGAACAGTCTAGGAGTGTAGCTGAAGTAGGGAACATTGTCGCTAGGCACGGATGTGCACAGTGTAATTGAGGCTGGTGCGAGCTCTTTTGCAGTAGTCTGACAGAAATGCTCTGGCATAGTTGTTCCTAGTGGCATGTAGTGTGGCACATTGTAAGGTACCAAATTGGAAGAATTGTCTGTTATGGCCAGGCATAATTATGGTGTTAACTGGTCACAGCGCAAAAAACATCAAGAGGAACTAATATGAAAGAAGAGCACTGTGGGTCCAAAATTGTTTATTCAAAGCGACACTAAGAAGAGCCTGTTGCCATGCATCGTCAGCAATTATTCTTACCTATCGCTAGTAGCCGCCCACTGAAGTAAGACCAGACCATCATTAATATTTAGACGTGTATCAAGACTAGCTAGCATAGTAATTTCATTGGTGAATAGTTACCAAATTAACGTTAACGCTATGTTACAATTGGTTAATCTTGAACTATTACCAAGTAGGATCCTATCCTGTCACTATTAATTGAAATTGAGTGTCACTGTTAGTGACCCAAAAAAAAATTGCTGGGATAATTTAATTTTGATAATTTGTTTAAAAAATTGAAAGTTATTAAAACTTAAAAAAATAATTGAGACTGACAGTTAAATATAATATACTTTGTTGTTCAGCGAAAAATTCACTTGAAAGTGAGTATTTATATTCATTGAGTATGGAGAAGTAATTTCAGTGAGTAGATTAATGTAGATCAGAATGTTTAATTTCTTAGTGTGATCAATAATTTCTGCTCTCATTCCCAAAATACGTAACAGCGTCATGCAGAAGTTAATGAGTAGTTATTTAATGAACTACACACTAAGAACAGATATTTTGCTTAATAAAAATATTTATTTAAGAAAAATTACTAATATCAGAAATATTAACTGTAGCCATTACGGCAGGCTGTGCAAAGCTATTTATTATGGAAACTCAGCGCCAAACAATAAGCAGTCAAGTGCATATACTTAGCGCAGTTTGCTTTATTGATTTCACAACTAGATTTATTTCAGGTTGTTAACTGTGATTTTGAATCTGAGCTCGAGTCAGTATCATTGTGCCCCTTCCCTCCTGATTGTCTTGAATTAATTGTTATATAAATACTTTTCCATATTGAATGATGAGTATACAATACTGTTCACTCACACCGTGAGGTGGCGACCGTTTTCTGCGACTCTTGCAATCCAAACTAAAAAAATTGTTTAACTTCATATCTGAAATTTTAATAACTACTTTGCAGTTTTTATCATTTGTCGAAATTCTTTCGATCGTTTTTGTGTACAAGTTGAGCAATAGCAGTTCAGTTATAACTGAATCTATATATTTTTTTATTTAATTTGTTCTTCTGAACTTGTACTTTTCTCATGCAACAGGGACATTAAGAACAAGTGTCATCAATTATTTAAATTACCCGAAAGTGTAGCTCTGTTATAACCTTGGCGATTCAATGTTTGCTGAGAATGTCTCTACTATACTGGCATTTTCTGTGTATACTATGAACGCAACTTCTTTAAGCATAAACTATCTGTGCTCATCGTCTTTGAAACCCTGAGTGTCTGCAATGATATTAACACACTGAGATGCCATTTTGAAGTACTCTAGGTATGGTTAAGCCCCTTTTTAACTATAGAGCTCATTGAACAACATCGGTGAGCGAGCAATAGTTAATCACTGTCATGTAGAAGTGGAGCACACACTGCAGAGTGTTCTGGGAAATTTTCCGATGATTCAGATTCAGTTTGTACACCTAAAGGTCGAGGTTTAATTATCCCATTCTGTTTTGAGAAATCTATTATCATGACAGGCAGAAGCTCCTTGAATTGCTGTGAGCTGAGTAGACATCCATCCTCTTCCTAGAATGACGCACTGAACCTTACATACATGTCATATGCTTGAATGTATACTTTTTTACTCCACTGGCATCTGTTAATCTGCAGTTGTCAAATTTGGTGGAATCATTTGCTATATTTTCTGTTTTATTGATGTGAAACGTAATTATGACGAAACTGAGCAACTACAGTTGAAAAAAATGGCTCCTAAGTACTATGGGACTTAACATCTGAGGTCATCAGTTCCCTAGACTTAGAATTACTTAAACCTAACTAACCTAAAGACATCACACACATCCATGCCCAAAGCAGAATTCGAACCTGCGACTGTAGCAGCAGCGCGGTTCCGGACTGAAGCGCCTAGAACCGCTCGGCCACAGCGGCCGGCCATCTCCAGTTGAACAGAGGTTTCAATAGCTCATGATTGTCTGTTTGCAATCATTGGTGCTGGTCACTCGAAAATCACCCATATATGGAACGATAACTTTAGAAATACACTGGCATTGAAAACTTCTAAAAATTTCAAACGCTGCTCACCTGATACACTGATGAGCAGCATTCCCCATATTATTTTATTGATGGTGATCTCGTTCTCCTCTTGCGCTCCTTGAGTGTATAATTGTTATGTGGCACTCCATAGCAGAATAAGTCCCTGTTTAGCATTCAGAACTATTCGTCGTGTGTCTTCGAAGTATCTCATAAGCAGTTTCAGAGGTATATGGGCAGTAAATCTCTTGTACTCTTCCACTATTCTACCCACTGTCGAAACAGGAATGCTGGATCACCACCTGTAAGGTTTGATTCTATTGTAGCAGTACCATCCATTTTCGCAAATAATCTGTCGAGATAAATGATGCTCCTGCATGGGAGATTTTAAGTGTCTTAGTATTGGATGACAATCCTAAATTCGTCGTTCTTGTTAAATGTAGTTCATGCATTAGGTTTATGCAGCAATGGGCTGCCCTATACCAATATACTTTCTTGTAGATATTGCCTTGGCTTCATCAGCTAAAATTGATCTGCAGAGTGACGCCCTGGGAGATCTTTTTTTTTTCGCATATGCAATTTCGTGTTCTAAACGCGCCTCATCGAGCAGGTTACTACCCTTATTACCACGAGCCAATCGTTTTTGAAGTCAGCGCACACTCCACTGCAGAGTGAAAATCTCATTCTGGAAACATCCCCCAGGCTGTGACTAAGCCATGTCTCCGCAATATCCTTTCTTTCAGGAGTGCTAGTTCTGAAAGGTTAGCACGAGAGCTTCTGTAAAGTTTGGAAGGTAGGAGACGAGGTACTGGCAGAAGTAAAGCTGTGAGGACGGGGCATGAGTCGTGCTTGGGTAGCTCAGTTGGTAGAGCACTTGCCCGCAAAAGGCAAAGGTCCCGTGTTCGAGGCTCGGTCCGGCACATAGTTTTAATCTGCTAGGAAGTTTTATGCCTTTTGTAGCAATTTTTTAAACTTGCTCAGTCAAGGCCAATAGAGCAAGGTGAAAATCTCTGGTTCATTCAGTTTGAGGTAGCGGACCTTTCCAGGAGGATACTATATACTGAGACACTGCAGTAACATAAGTCCAAACTGCCCTAACGTGTTCAGCAAAGTGAATACTGGACCAAAATATCCCAAATTTTTTTCATCATCATATGAACACTCCATAGTGAGATCCTTCCTGTCCAACAGCTCGACACAGACTGGGCTAATACATCAGTCTTCATTCCAGTCCTTGGTACTTGCCGAAAGTGTGGGAGTGGAGGAGTCCTGTCTTCTGCAGACTGATTAAATAAACAAAATGCAAATTGAATTGAATAGTATATTATTGTATCAGCTGAAAATGATTTGAATTTTGTGTCGTGAGTTCCATCCTCTCTAGCATCTCAGTACAGGCTGAGTCTTTTCCCTGACAATTCCCACTTGGGGTAGCGAGGAGGGAAGTGAGGGAGGAGAGGGGAGGGCTGGGTGATTTCCCAGGAGGGAAAAGAAGCTCACTACTGAACTGAGCACTCACTCCGTCTTCAGGCCACGAGTGGCCTACCGGCACCATCCGACCACCGTGTCATCCTCAATAGAGGATGCGGATAGGAGGGGCGTGGGGTCAGCACACCGCTCTCCCGGTCGTTATGATGGTATTCTTGACCGAAGCTGCTACTGATCGGTCGAGTAGCTCCTCAATTGGCATCACGAGGCTGAGTGCACCGCGAAAACTACTGACCTGAGGAGGAGTGACAAAAAATGTGTCCCTTTTTCTTGAGGGGTGGGGGAGGGGGGGAGTGGTCAGTGTTTCTGAGAAGGATGGATTATCCACTCACAGGTGGTCATAAACTACTTAGCAGAACAATAGGTTAAGGGGAGGGGGAGGGGTGGTTTAATTGATCAGTTTGGCTAATTAGCATTCTGAATTTGATACAATTTGATATCAAACCGCCTTTGCCCCACTACTGTTATGTTTCAAGAGAAATTTTTCGCACTTGAGTCTGTAACGCTTTTGCTTTAACTCACGATTTGAATGGCATAATAACATTGCATTATAAGAGCCATTTATATCACATGGTAGAGATGTTCATTTTCACGGATCCACAGTTTAGAATGCAGTTTAGTCTATGGAACATGGTGGTGGATCTGTGTTTCGCCTACAGTCCCAGACGTGCCAAAAGTTAAAACTCTCCCAAACACAATATTGTAAATTCTTTCATTGCGTGTTTTTAGTCTGGAATGAACATTTGATGCACCCGTGGCACTAAGTTACCTTGAGGATTCTATGAAAACTCTTGAGGAGGCCATTTTCACAACAGTCTGATTGATCTAAATATGAGAGTTTTCTATAATGATTTGATGAATTTGGTGATAATTTTTCCGGAGGAATTTTCATTTGAGCGTCTGACGGTACCAGCTCTACATTGTTCTTCTGCCAAACGCGGGATCGATTTTGGCAGTGTATCAGATAATCATGCACCGTCCAGCACGGTAAATTGGCGGTATCTGAGGGAGCCATTCTAGACATCAACTGCTGCGGCTAGTGGAGGAGACAGTGGAAGCGTTGTAGCGGCTCGAGTACCTTAGGGAGGAGCTCATAGAAGTTTTCTAGCAGTGCCCCATGCAGCAGAACGAAGTCCTGCACAGGACTTTACGTATAAGGGAAGCCAATGACGATCGTCATCTTGCTGGGAATATATCTCCGCAGCAGGATGTTTAATGTGCTTCCCATTCGAGGTGGAGTATCAATGTTCGGACCCTTTTTGTGCTTCCTCCACATCGCAGACGTACCATGCAGCTCTGCGCAGATTATATGGCGTTAATTGCTCGCAGCATCTTCTCCAGCACGCCTATTGCGACCTTGCCGTTTGGGCCACGAAATAGAGGCTTAGATTCAACGCAGCAGTAGGTCAGGCTGTTTTAGCAACCCGGAAGAAGTTTCCAGCAGGTTTGCAACCAGTTCTCTCATGGTCGTGGATAAGCAAATACCTCGACGTCATTCGGGGCCTCACTAGGAGACAGCACAACCGGTACGTCAGCGGTAAATGGCAGGGAGACTCCGTGCACTTTACACCACACTCAACCCCACGACGCTGATCTGTCACCGCAGAATCATCACCCTATACCCGACTCTAAATCCATCAGTGCCGGAGGACACTGCAATAGTGTGGGGAAACGCTATCGAAGTGCTCGATAATCTATTAAAAACCGTGCAGAACATATCTCTCGGGCTTGTTATTCTCTTTCTATGGATATTACAAACCTCCAAGGCTCCGCAAGATGGTCGGTATCTTCATTCTCTGAGATAGATTCCGTTTGACTACGCGCCTCTTTTGCATGACGTAGTCAAAAAATCGTCTCATCCACAGACGGGCCAATCAAGTTCATTAGCGTCTGGGTACGAGCTGATCGGATCTGCTGCGAAATTCACATATCACACAGTAAAAGAAGGAGAAAAATACTAGCAGATGCCTACAATGCAAGGACGATCTACACTATCTGATCACCTATTAGTCGACATTAATTCGAAATGTACCCGCTCTTCACCTTTATGACGGCCTGAAATCTGATGAGGAGACTTCTTATGAGACATCTGAATGTCTGTAGAGGAATGGCAGCCCATTCTCTCCGAAACTGGAGGATCTAGTGGTGAAGTTGTACGCTGGAGTTTGGTGCGAAGTCGACGTTCTGTCTCATCCCAAAAGTTTTTTGGACAACATGGCAGCCCATTCTGTCCGAAACTGGAGGAGCTAGTGTTGAAGTTGTACGCTGGAGTTTGGTGCGAAGTCGTCGTTCTGTCTCATCCCAAAAGTTTTTTGGACAACATGGTTGAGGAGATGAAGCAGCGATCAGTATGATTAATCAATTATTCAAAAACAGTCTTAGTCGCATTTATTATTATTATACCGCCAATCAGTTTCAACCCGACGTGACACCACCAGCAGTCGATCAATGGTGTAAACTCCCGGAAGGTGACCCCTACGTCGGGTTGAAATCGGTTGGCGGTATAATAATAATAAATGCGATTAAGACTGTTTTTGAATAATTGATCATCCCAAAAGTGTTTGTCTACAAACAATTGATTTACAGATGCCGCTTTACGAGACGGCACAGTTTCATGCTCACATAGTCATCTTCACCCGAACTATTCCTCTACTGTACGTAGTATACACTGTGTAAAATGTATTCTCATCCTTCCGCATTTAGCGTTTCCTTGAGCGCAGTAAGGGGCCCACACCCTAAGCACGAAAACACTCAAATATCGTAGTACCACCTTCTACGTACTTCATTGTTGGCACAACACATGATGACAGGAAACGTTCTCTCGAGGCTTCCACCAGACCTTGACCCCTCTGTCGGATTGCCAAAGGGTACAGCGTGATCCATCACTCCAAATCATTCGCTTCCTGTCGTACTCTTTCCAGTGTCGTCGCACTTAACACCATCTCAAGAGCTGCTTAGCATAGACTACAGGAATATATGAATTATGAGTAGCTGCTTGACCATTTTAGCCTCTTCCTTTCAAATCCCTATCCACAGCTAACTGGAGTACCGTTAGCAATTCCGAGCTCGCGACTGATTCCTTGTGCTGATTTCATGCGATTTTTACACCCACTCTCCTCATAGCTCGACGCTCCCCGTCTGTCAGTACATGAGGTATGCCTCGGTTTAGCTGTGGTTGCTCCTTCGCGTTTCCACCTCACAGACGCCTCACCAACAGTTGAGATGGGCAGCTTGAGAAGGGTCGAAATATCCCTGATATTAAAGTGATATCCAATGTCTTGTCCAGTTTTGAAGTCACTGAGCTCTTACGACCGACTATCCCTGCTGCTACAGCTTCCCTACTGCCCCGTGCCTCCTTTTACATTGGTGGGCCCATCACTCGTCAATTCGGCGTTACATGAGGGTGTCCAGATACCTCTGATAGAATATTTACGCACGCGTGGAATCCAATCACAGTTGAATACACATATACAGGTCCTAATATGTTTGATATTGATAAACCGGGAAGTAAACAATGGCTGAACAGGGTTATAAGTTAATGGGCCGACGCTTCGTCACTGCTTTCGTTTCCCGTAGCGAGTTTGTGGCTCTGCTCGTGATAGGTATTTACTGCGAACTCTATGCTCGTGCTCGCCGTCGGGGGAGCCGTGTGCTGCACAAATAATATTTTCGTGTCCTGAGATCGAGCAAAATCTAGTATCGTTGGACAGTGGGTTACGAGATCTTCTATAAAGTCACTGCAAATTTTCTTTCTTAGGTAGTGCCCCGTCTCTTATTGTCTCTACATCTACGGACGTTGAACATTAATCTTCCTTCCTCGCAATATCTTTCACCTCTGTCTTTTAACGGTAGAATGTTGGCCCGAAACGCTAGTCCAAAATTCAAGAATTGGTTCCTTTTGCAAATGCATGATCCTTTCCCAGAACCATCCTAATAAACCGAAGTCGTTAATTTGCCCTATCACCAATTGTTTTCTCATTTTCCTGTATATAGTTCCGCAACTCCAACCCTGGTTATTTAATCCACCTATTTAATCCACCATCTTATCACTACAATAGCCTCAAAAATCTGCTGGATATCTTATTTATGTCCATTATTTCGAAACTATCCATATTTTATGACTCTGTCTTATGCGAAAAGCTCAAACTTCCTCAAGGAGGTCTCTCTTTCTTTCATTTATTGATCCGATGCAGTTGAGGTAACTATGATGCATAAACTTGTAATTTAATTTCATTTGTCCTTGTTCGATACAGTAATTAAGAAAAAGTTGTAGATCTGCTCTTTCCTGTGACAGCTTTATTAAAAAACCTGCTTTACACTTTGCATCAGTGAGTTAGTGCGTCACGTACTGAAAATATATTCCGCTCGTAGTTGCTAATTTACTGCATATCAACTACATTCGTCTCAAGTTATTCTGAAAATTCAATCTATCGATTATGACAATGCGATCAACTCCATGTCATTCTAACTTTAAAAAAATCTCCTTAACAATTATTTTTACTTTGAAATCTTATTAGTTTTCTCTGCATTAATTGTCTACTGTAACGTATGATATTATGTTTGTTTTCTTTTCGCTTCCTATTCACACAGTAACGATGCAGTGATATGACCCTCAGTTCATCTTTTGGAGTAGCAACATGAAGCCCCACAACATCATCCTAGACAACTTTCGAACTGATCCTTTTTGCCGAGGTCTTGCTCAAGCCTTTCAAGTTTGTAGCCCCAGGGCGAACAAAAGCCGAGAATGAGCACTAAGACGCAGTACATGAATCCTCGTATATAGGTTTTTACGGGTAGTTTCTATCCGGCCTAAGTGGCCGAGCGGTTCTAGGCGCTTCAGTCTGGAACTGCGCGACCGCTACGGTCGCAGGTTCGAATTATGCCTCGGGCATGGATGTGTGTTGTGTCCCTACGTTAGTTAGGTTTAAATAGTTCTAAGGGGACTAATGACCTCAGATGTTAAGTCCCATAGTGCTGAGAGCCATTTGAACCATTTGGGGAGTTTCTAGCACTGTGCATGTCTTTCCATTCGACAGAGAGGGCGGAGCAAGAGAATCAGTCCATACGTTTCTCTTTCCGGCGTATACACCTTGTACATTGGTCCTTTCATCGTTACAAATAACATCGTACAATTTCCACGTCACAAAACAATGCGTTTTACTCCCCGCTTGTTTGTTTTGACGATACTCAGTAGCAAGCTTCTTGGGCGGCTTGGGCTCTAGAGTGTTCTTTGAGGTACACGTGCTGTACACACCTCTCAGCTTGACTCGCGATGGTCATGGATAGAAGCTGTTGTCCTTGACCGCGGGCAAGCTATGAACCTGTTCTCGCCGCTACCCGGAACGTGTGTCGCGGATACGTGCAGGTCGTATCATTAGTTCCTAAATCGGACTAAGACAAGTGGATTTGTGAGCATAAATTGTTTTAGAACAGTTCTAAATCAACAATGCGCGCAGACACGAAGGTCTGTTGAGCTTAAGTGTCAGAAATATGTCTAAACAATAACAACGGTATGTTGATAATGTTTACTTTTGGACCGTCCACTTAGAACTGAATGCAACACAATTTTCGTGCTATACGCTTTTCGCCTTTATTCTTTGCAAGGGATCTTCAATGGCAGGTTTCGTGGATGTTGTTCTATATGCTGTGCTTTTGTACAATTTTTGGCGCTGTCCTTTCTCTTATAATTACCACTTGGAATTTTGTTTTTCAGACTTCACAGCACTAGGAACTGAACACTTATAAGAAGAACAGAACAAGTGTTCAGTTCCTAGTACTGTGAAGTCTGAAAAACAAAATTCCAAATGATAATTATAAGGGAAAGGACGGCGGCAAAAAGTGAACAATAACACAGCATATAGAACAACGTCGATGAAACCTGCCACTGAAGAAGCCGTGCAAAGAATAAAGGCGAAACGCATATGGAACAAAAATCGTGTTTTATTCAGTTGTAATTAGACAGTCCAAAAGCAAAAATAATCTACATACCGTAATATTATAAGCAACTGAGGGCGACGGCACTTCAAAATTTAAAGATGAATGACAATGGTGTTTCGAACTCACAGCCCGTTGCCTCGATATTTTGGGTGACAGCCATTCAGTCATCTTCAGGTGAGCTTCACACTGGAGTTTGCTGGTGCACGTCGCTGACTTCATGCCGAAAATATGCACAGTGGTGCATGTGCATAGGTTTAAAAATGGTGTCCGAGTGTTCTCGGCATAATTATTTGATTAAAAAAGCTAAGAGCACTCCTGCATACTACTGACTTATTGCCATATTTCGGCTGACAACCAGCCAGCCATATTCGAGGGATCGATCATTTGCCGTTGCGAGCGAGATCGCGATAGGGTGGCATGGTGCACTATTATTTCTTAGTAACAGGGAAGCAAAGATAACGAAAGGAAACAATTTCAGGTATTCAGATATAATTCCATGGCTTAAAATTCTATATCTGTTGGTCCCATGGAGGGATGGGATGAAGATTCCAATTTGTGCTGTTTCTCTGTACTCTTAGATATTTAAAAGTTACGTGCTTCTTGACGTCGCACTAATTAAATAAGCCGTGTTCTTCTTCCGATACCCGAACATTTCGGAAGAATGGACATTTATCCTTCATTTATGGAACCTTCATGGCACATGCACTGGGGAAATACATTTAGCTAGCATAAAATTCGTTTCTTGATGGCATGTTTACCTTCTAATAATTCCCTATTCATGGGGGCCCAGTAGAGAGAAAAACTTGCTGCAGTGGTCTGTGGGATGCTTTGTAACACACCTCGTATTTTAGTTGGATAACAGACCATGGGAGTGCCAATGCTTGTTGGGCAGGAACTAGATGCAGAGATACCTGTCCTTCACGAATGGGAGATGGGTAGAACAGTCGTTTATGCAAAGTTGCGGTACACACGTTTTTACCCCGCTCCTTCTTTCCTCAAGTGTTATGTCAGGCACAAGGTAATGAATTCTGACTCAAAGCAGCTAGTTTAGGTAAAAAGTGGAACAACGCTGAAAGCAACATTTAAGAGAATCGAGAGAATCATAAGCTTACTCATTTGCGACTTGAACCATGCAATTATTACTGTCAAAATAGCCATAATGTCAGTTACCACAGTAACTTCGGATATCTGGATGATACACTCTGCTACATTATAATATAGGGATGGACTGGGCGAATGAAAAGCCTTGTCAAATCAAATCTAAGTAGATGTCAGAGAGAGGTATGGTGATCATTAGAGCAAATGCCATTTGTTCCCGCGAGTCAAGGACGAGAGCTTCACTTAAGTGTGGGGGCTAGAGGAGAGAGACTGAGTGAATGGAAACTGTGAGGGTGGGTCGTGAGTATTCTGTGAATAACTCAAACTGTATCTGGTCGCCAAAGGACAGGGTCCGTACTGAAGGCCCGATCAGACACATTTTTTAAATCTGTCACGACATTTCAAATGCTGTAAAGTCCGGTGTAACCTGGTAAAACGAAAATAACTTCTAAATACACAAATGTAACTTGCAGGCACGTCTTGTGGTTCCATAATCAGCTCTGAGGTTGACTTAAAAAAAATTACCACTGTTATCAGCACACCAACACCATATGAAAACAAATTATTTTAGTTATCAAGAGTCAGACAGATACATTTATTAAGTTAAATTCAGTTTCCAGGTTGCGAGCGTTAGGACAATCAAACTGACACCGACATTCATTTAACCGCATGACAACAGTAATAGTTTCAAAAACAAATTGAAATCATACCCCCTTGACAACTCTTTCTGTACCATGGATGAATTCTTGAATATGAGTAAATAAATCTGTAGATATAATATATGAATTTTGTGCCATTTAAGGGAATGGGATAGATAATAGAAATATTTAGGTATAACACTATAATGTAAAAAAAAACTTGTTTCCTGTGCATTTGACACGTTCCACATCATAACGGTTTTTCCGTGCTATTGATGAATGGAACTGATATGTACAGCAAGTTTCTTCGTGAGAATATTTTGAGAACAACTCTAAATAATTATGAGCATGTTTGTAAGATTTAATGAACTGGTGGAAACTCTATGTCTGATGCCAGGAAATCCCCAGCAAGTGGATGACAAATGTTCACCATGTGATGTCACCACATGACGTATCTTATCGTAAGTGTACCGGTTGAGCCTATCGGTTAGTCGCACTTGATGATCCCAACCACCGTCAAATATTCCCGACCGTGTGGCTCTGGGCCCAAGTGTGCGATTTTAGCGCTCAGGGGCCAGGGTTAGCAGGCAATATTTTTTTAATTCCGTTAAACAATTGTGTGTTTACATTGAGGTAAGATTTACGATTTCATTTACCGATCAGGCGATCTCCCATCTCCCCTGGTTTATTTCAAAGTACAGTGCAACAAAAACCTATCGTATTGCGTCACAAATAAATGAGTATAAGATTCCAAATTATATCGTTACCAGTAAATGACCTACGTTTCCTTTAGTAAATAACGCCTGTAAAAATAAAATAAAATAAAACAAGGAACAAAAGAAAAGAAAAAGTAAGAACAGCATTTGCTTGGTTACAGCGAGGACAATAATTCATAACAGATCACATTTACAAAAGGTGTTCGAAATTTGCATCGTTTTCTCCAATGGAATTTTTGCACCGCTCAGTCATCCCTTCATGCCCAAGTCCGGCCGCTGCATGTGTGGCGAGGTACGTCATCTGGTGACGCCACATGTTCAACTTCTCTAATGCATTTTTGGGGTATTTCCCGACGTTTGCGATCCCTCGTGCCTTATATTAAATTACTTCTCTCAGCGTTGCCTACTGATAGGTGGGAATAGTTAAACCTTAATAAGAATCACTCAGGACATGCATGTCGTATTTCACTATGGTTCAAGCTAAAAAATACGCTGTAAGAATAATATGTGGTACTCATCCACGATCATCTTGTAGCCGTTTGTTTAAGGAGTTAGGCATTTTGACTGATACTTCACAGTATATTGATTTATTCATGAAACTTGTTGTAAATAAGCGACTGTAGTTCAAAAGAAACAACACCAGAAGAAAAAATGGCATCCATTATTTCCTATTAAGATTGCGTGTAGCACAAAAAAGGGTGCACAATGCTGTCACCAAAAGTTTTGGTCATCTACCCAAGCTCATATCCACAAAATTATGTATCACTACAAAAATATAGAAATATAAACTGTTTACCGCATAGCAGTAGGCGCTTTTGAAGGAATATCGGAAAATACTATACTATTAGCACAAAATTTTTAACTTAAGTTTTACTTTTTGGGTGAAAAAAGTAAACGATTATTATTTTGTGGATCACAATAAAGAAAGCTGCTTAAATGAACTGTGCAGGAAAGGTGATCTAGGCGCTTATAATTATGAATCAGAAATCATTAGCTCAAGGCAGAACTATCCTCATACACAAGATTTTCTTGTAACTTGAACTTTGAAAAACAAATGTCTGCGTTTGGTAAAATGTTGTCACATAAAGACACACAATCAATCACATTACATAATAATTGTTGCAGGGACAATGATAGAGGGAAATAGTTATGGCACTGGATATACATTGGAGAGGACTGCGATTCGATTCCGTCTAGCCATCCAAATTTAGATTTCCTGACGTAGTTGACGAAGTTGAGGGACGGCATGGCTTTTCTGTTAAGTACGTAGTTGGTTTCCTTCCCCTTTCTAGTGCTAGCCGACTGCGTGACCATCTCTAATGACGTTGTCCTCGACATTTACTGCAAGTACACTGTATTCAATGTGCACGCTTGTTCTTGACTGGACATTAAATTCTAATGCTCTTTTCCTTTGCTTCCTCTTGTACAATTCAAAAACGTTGAAGAAAAAAGCGAAGATGATTAATGAGGAAACAATAGAAGACATCAGAGAAAGTGTAACTGACGTTAATAGCAGTAAGACTTACTGTGAGCCACTAGTTAGCATTCATTTATGTGAAATGATTTTCTCAAAAGTAATAACGCGATAATGGCAACACATTAAGGCAACCTTCATCATGTATCATCGTATCTTAAAGAAATAAGTATAAAACAAGAAAAGAAACATTCATGAACGAGCGTGAAGTGCCAGGGATTCTGAAGTACTTTCATGTTACAAACAGTACTCCAACATAATAAGAAAAGGTAGAAATTAAAAAAAGGAGGACTTTTTGTCTGCAATTGTCTGCACGGACAAGAAATTGTAATTTGATCCAAAATGTCATTCGTTGGATGAAATACATATTTGACGAAATATCGCTTTATTTGTCGAGTACGAATGTTATCTTGGAGCACCATTTCCACAAAATTGGGGTATGTCATATTCAAACGATTTTAAATTCGCCGAGGAAGCTCGCCTTCTTTTAAAAAATATACATTTTCACCCTACATTTACTACCAGTGAATACTTTCTTCCTCAGTGACGAGATGTTCAAAATATAGCGGTGTAAGGTGTTAATGAATGAATACTAAATTAGTTGATCGACACATTTCCGGTTGCCAAACAGGATCGACAATCCAATTTTTAAGCATAAAACTTCGTACAGTTGCATAGTCAAGTTTTACAGTGTCGAAAGTGATTGTCTCAGTCGGGTTCTCCGTATTGATTTAAAACACACTGTGTTCAATGTTCACACTTGTTCTTGATTGGGAACTTCCCTAGTCCTCAGTCAGTAGAAATCAGGTGATATTTCTCCAGTCGCTGGCAACCTTTGAGACTAAAGAAGACTGTGATTCATTTTACCTGATACAGTTGTTGCTGCGGTATGCACTATAACTCAACATGTCGACATATAAGGCTACATAAGTTTCATTTAAAGAACATTTAAGAGTAATAACTCGTAAAAACTGAATTAGCTGACTAGTACAGTCACCAAAATACTAAATCTGAATATTATTAGACCAGAATATATTTCATCAATATGACCTGAAAATCTTAAAAATTAGAATTAATTCACTTTCTTACACTTTTGTTTCCATAGTCTGCTATCTTATGGAAAAGTCACTGACATTCTGTATGAGAAGATCTGTGATATGCGAATTCCACTTGCTGTTATTATCAATGAAAACAATGCTTTTTTTTTACTTCTTAATTTGTATATCATGCAGGGCTTCTGTATCAATAAGACATGAGCCGCGCCATTAAATTTCTTGAACTTTCTCAACAAAATATTTGGAGTATCAAAATTATTACAAAAGTTCCAAATGAAAGTAACAGTCTCAATAATAATAATAATAATAATAATATGCATGGTTTTCTGTTACTTTTTAACTGATTACATTAACGGCTACCTTTCAGTGCTATACACAGGGTGTAAATTTTAAGTTGACAAACCAGAATAACTCGAAAAATAAGCTTCACACGAAGAAATGTGTAGAATCCAAATTTGATTATCTTCAAGGGGGACATCTGGAGGTGCTAAAATTAGCCCCCTAGGGTTGGGGCGGGAGGCAACTTAAAAAATTTCAAAAGGGAACCCCCTATTTGTTTTATTGCAGAATCAGATTCTATATAAAAAACTATGTACATTTTGTCTTAAACATTTGTTTTGATTCTTGGTAGTTAGCGCTGTAACTGAAGAAAATCCATGTTCTCATCTCTGCGAGGAAAATGTTACGGATAAGTAAAAAATACGTATATTCCTCGTAAATTTAGTTAATGAGTTCACTCGTTGGTAGGTAGGATGTTTGGTTAGTTAGTTAGCTAGTCAAATGATTTGTTTGATAATTAAAAGCTGTGTGGCCTCATGACCACGAAACAAACAAAACTTATACGAACCTGTGGAAAAAATTAATATTTGGGTCAACATTTGTAAAACTCTAATTCTTTTCTCTCAAGCTCCACCCTATGGGGAGAGAGGGAGAGTTTTAGTTTTAGCAAATCAAAATTTATGTAGTAAATAAGTATTTTTTATTTATCCGTAACCATTTTACACGCAAAAATGAGAACATGGATTTTCTTGAATTACAGCGTCAACTACCAAGAATCAAAACAAATGTTTAAGACAAAATGTACGGAGTTTTTTTATGTAGAATCTGATTCTGCAATAAAAAAATGGGGTTCTCATTTGAAATTTTAAAGTTGCCTTCCGCCCCACCCCCAGGGGGCTGGGGTGGCGGGCTAATTTTAGCACCAGCAGATGTGCCCCTCGAAAATTATCAGCCTTGGATTCTACACTTTTTTTGTGTGAAGCTTATTTTTCGAGTTATTCTGGTTTGTCATCTTAAAATTTACATCCTGTATAAGGGCGATCAAGAAGTTTCCGTTTGAGGACGTTGCTGCAGCCTATGTGAAACGTAGGGTGACCCTGCTACGAGTATATAAGCACCCACATATAGGCAAGGGAGATTAGTGTGATATTCGTATCTTCCCGACGTGCGTGGAGTAAATGTGGAAATGTGAAGTTTGGCGATATTATTATCAAATGCGTCCAAAGAAGAGCAACGTGCTGTGATTCTTTTCTTGGCTGCCGAAACACAAACATCGGTATACATCCATCGGGGAAAGAGTAATATGCATGGGGCAGCATATCTGTCGAAAACCATGGTAAGCCAAGTTCTGTGCCGGTCGTGATTCGACACAAGACGCCGGTTGATCTGGGAGGCCAGGCTCACCGTAACTGAAGTGGGAGACATGGAAGCACCCGCCCCATAGTTCTGCTGTCTTGCCATACCTTGGTCCCTTAAAAAAAGGCTTTAAAGATCGACGATTCCTGTCGGACGAGGATGTGCAGCAGGCAGTTACGGATTTCTTCACGCCGTAGGAGACGGTGTTTTACCAGAAAGGTAGCTTCAGCCTGGTGCGGCGGTGAGATGCTTGTGTCAAGGCTCACGGGAATTTTGCTTGATTAGCATACAGAGTCTGGGCTGTACGGCGTTCGAACAAAAACTTTTTGATCATCCGTTATAAGTATTCGTACACATAACAGTACTTCCTAATCTCTGATTTATTTCAGTGAGTCATAACCATCGTAAGACAATGTAGTTTAAGGTCGTATACAGGATGGTCCATTGATCGTGACCGGGCCAAATATCTCACGAAATAAGCGTCAAACGAAAACCCTACAACGAACGAAACTTGTCTAGCATGAAGGGGGAAACCAGATGGCGCTATGGTTGGCCCGATAGATGGCGTTGCCATAGGTCAAACGGATATCAACTCCGTTTTTTTTAATAGGAACACCCATTTTTTTAAATTACATATTCGTGTAGTACGTAAAGAAATATGAATGTTTTAGTTGGACCACTTTTTGCGCTATGTGATAGATGGCGCTGTAATAGTCACAAACATATGGCTCACAATTTTAGACGAGCAGTTGGTAACAGGTAGGTTTTTTAAATTAAAATACAGAAAGTAGGTACGTTTGAACATTTTATTTCGGTTGTTCCAATGTGATACATGTTCCTTTGTGAAATTATCATTTCTGAGAACGCATGATGTTACAGCGTGATTACCTGTAAATACCACATTATTGCAATAAATGGTCAAAATGATGTCCGTCAACCTCAATGCATTTGGCAATACGTGTAAAGACAGTCCTCTCAACAGCGAGTAGTTCGCCTTCCGTAATGTTCTCACATGCACTGACACTGGGCTGACGCATGTTGTCAGCAGTTGTCGGTGGATCACGATAGCAAATACCCTTCAACTTTCCTCACAGAAAGAAATCGGGGGACGTCAGATCCGGTGAACGTGCGGGCCATGGTATGGTGCTTCGACGACCAATCCACTTGTCATGAAATATGCTATTCAATACCGCTGAAACCGCACCCGAGCTATGTGCCCGACATACATCACGTTGGAAGTACATCGCCATTGTGTCATGCAGTGAAACATCTTGTAGTAACATCGGTAGAACATTACGTAGGAAATCAGCATACATTGCACCATTTAGACTGCCGTGGGGCCAATTATCCTTTCTCCGATAATGCCGCACCATACATTAACCCGCCAAGGACGCTGATGTTCCGTTGCCCAATAGTGCATATTATGCCGGTTTACGTTACCGCTGTTGGTGAATGACGCTTCGTCGCTAAATAGAACGCGTGCCAAATATGTGTCATCGTCCGGTAATTTCTCTTGTGCCCAGTGGCAGAACTGTACACGACGTTCAAAGTCGTCGCCACGCAACTCCTGGTGCATAGAAATATGGTACGGGTGCAATCGATGTTGATATAGCATTCTCAAAACCGACGTTTTTGAGATACCCGATTCTCGACTCGCGCAATTTGTCTGCTATTGATGTGCGTATTAGCCGCGACAGCAGCTAAAACACCTACTTGGGCATCATCATTTGTTGCAGGTCGTGGTTGACGTTTCACATGTATCTGAACACTTCCTGTTTCCTTAAATAACGTAACTATCCGGCGAACGGTCCGGACACCTGGATGATGTCGTCTAGAATACCGAGCAGCATACATAGCACACGCCCGTTGGGCATTTTGATTACAATAGCCATACATCAACACGATATCGACCTTTTCCGTAATTGATAAACGGTTCATTTTATCACGGGTAACATATCACATCTACATCTACATCTACATCCATACTCCGCAAGCCACCTGACGGTGCGTGGCGGAGGGTACCTTGAGTACCTCTATCGGTTCTCCCTTCTATTCCACTCTCGTATTGTTCGTGGAAAGAAGGATTGTCGGTATGCCTCTGTGTGGGCTCTAATCTCTCTGATTTTATCCTCATGGTCTCTTCGCGAGATATACGTAGGAGGGAGCAATATACTGCTTGACTCTTCGGTGAAGGTATGTTCTCGAAACTTTGACAAAAGCCCGTACCGAGCTACTGAGCGTCTCTCCTGCAGAGTCTTCCACTGGAGTTTATCTATCATCTCAGTAACGCTTTCGCGATTATTAAATGATCCTGTAACGAAGCGCGCTGCTCTCCGTTGGATCTTCTCTATATCTTCTATCAACCCTCTCTGGTACGGATCCTACACCGGCGAACAGTATTCAAGCAGTGGGCGAACAAGTGTCCTGTAAACTACTTCCTTTGTTTTCGGATTGCATTTCCTTAGGATTCTTCCAATGAATCTCAGTCTGGCATCTGTTTTACCGACGATCAACATTATATGATCATTCCATTTTAAATCACTCCTAATGCGTACTCCCAGATAATTTATGGTATTAACTGCTTCCAGTTGCTGACCTGCCATTTTGTAGCTAAATGATAAAGGATCTATCTTTCTGTGTATTCGCAGCACATTACACTTGTTTACATTGAGATTCAATTGCCATTCCCTGCACCATGCGTCAATTCGCTGCAGATCCTCCTGCATTTCAGTACAATTTTCCATTGTTATAACCTCTCGATACACCACAGCATCATCTGCAAAAAGCCTCAGTGAACTTCCGATGTCATCTACCAGGTCATTTATGTATATTGTGAATAGCAACGGTCCTATGACGCTCCCCTGCGGCACACCTGAAATCACTCTTACTTCGGAGGACTTCTCTCCATTGAGAATGACATGCTGCGTCCTGTTATCTAGGAACTCCTCAATCCAATCACACAGTTGGTCTGATAGTCCATATGCCCTTACTTTGGGAGTTTATCTATCATCTCCGTAACGCTTTCGCGATTACTAAATGATCCTGTAACGAAGCGCGCTGCTCTCCGTTGGATCTTCTCTATGTCTTCTATCAACCCTACCTGGTACGGATCCCACGACTGTGGGGAACTGTATCGAACGCCTTGCGGAAGTCAAGGAACACGGCATCTACCTGTGAACCCGTGTCTATGGCCCTCTGAGTCTCGTGGACGAATAGCGCGAGCTGGGTTTCACATGACCGTCTTTTTCGAAACCCATGCTGATTCCTACAGAGTAGATTTGTAGTCTCCAGAAAAGTCATTATACTCGAATACAATACGTGTTCCAAAATTCTACAACTGATCGACGTTAGAGATATAGGTCTATGGTTCTGCACATCTGTTCGACGTCCCTTCTTGAAAACGGGGATGACCTGTGCCCTTTTCCAATCCTTTGGAACGCTGCGCTCTTCTAGAGACCTACGGTACACCGCTGCAAGAAGGGGGGCAAGTTCCTTCGCGTACTCTGTGTAAAATTGAACTGGTATCCCATCAGGTCCAGAGGCCTTTCCTCTTTTGAGCGATTTTAATTGCTTCTCTATCCCTCTGTCGTCTATTTCGATATCTACCATTTTGTCATCTGTGCGACAATCTAGAGAAGGAACTACAGTGCAATCTTCCTATGTGAAACAACTTTGGAAAAAGACATTTAGTATTTCGGCCTTTAGTCTGTCATCCTCTGTTTCAGTACCATTTTGGTCACAGAGTGTCTGGACATTTTGTTTTGATCCACCTACCGCTTTGACATAAGACCAAAATTTCTTAGGATTTTCTGCCAAGTCAGTACATAGAACTTTACTTTCGAATTCATTGAACGCCTCTCGCATAGCCCTCCTCACACTACATTTCGCTTCGCGTAATTTTTGTTTGTCTGCAAGGCTTTGGCTATGTTTATGTTTGCTGTGAAGTTCTCTTTGCTTCCGCAGCAGTTTTCTAACTCGGTTGTTGTACCACGGTGGCTCTTTTCCATCTCTTACGATCTTGCTTGGCACATACTCATCTAACGCATTATGTACGACGGTTTTGAACTTTGTCCACTGATCCTCAACACTATCTGTACTTGAGACAAAACTTTTGTGTTGAACCAACAGGTACTCTGAAATCTGCTTTTTGTCACTTTTTCTAAACAGAAAAATCTTCCTACCCTTTTTAATATTCCTATTTACGGCTGAAATCATCGATGCCGTAACCGGTTTATGATCGCTGATTCCCTGTTCTGCGTTAACTTTTTCAAATAGTTCGGGTCCGTTTGTCACCAGAAGGTCTAATATGTTATCGCCACGAGTCGGTTCTCTGTTTAACTGCTCACGGTTGTTTTCAGATAAAGCACTTAAAAAAAATTTCACTGGATTCTTTGTCCCTGCCACCCGTTATGAACGTCTGAGTCTCCCAGTCTATATCCGGAAAATTAAAATCTCCACCCAGAACTATAACATGATGGGGAAATCTGCTCGAAATATTTTCCGAATTATCCTTCAGGTGCTCAGCCACAACAGCTGCTGAGCCAGGGGGCCTATAGAGACATCCAATTACCATGTCTGAGCCTGCTTTAACCGCGACCTTCACCCAAATCATTTCACATTTCGGATCTCCGTCAATTTCCTTCGATACTATTGCACTTCTTATCGCTATAAACACGCCTCCCCCCTTCACTGTCCAGCCTGTCTCTGCGGTATACATTCCAATCTGAGTCCAGGATTTCACCACCGCTCACGTCTGGCTTCAGCCAACTTTCTGCCCCTAGTACTATATGGGCGTTGTGACCGTTTATTAATGAGAGCAGTTCTGGGACCTTTCTGAAGACGCTCCTGCAGTTTACTATTAGCACATTAATATTGTTATTCACTGTTGCATTTTGCCTACTCCTA